>NC_143529.1:8358128-8658128 GCF_031878675.1 Megascapheus bottae | reverse complement strand
AGCTCGGATGTCAATCTTTATTTTACAAGCACCAAAATGTATATCACAAGAAATTGTCTATCATCATGACACTTCACATGTACTGCATTGTTTTAATAGAAAAATCTAAAGTTTCATTATGTTAATGTTGAGCAATGAAAATAAAACATCATAAAAAATAAGCACTTTTTGGTGATTGGCTATAGCAATTTTCTGTCAGCTTCAAGCATAATAAAAACATAGTGCATAGAGACAGAACAAATGCTAGAAATCCAGGCACAGCAAAAAGGTTTTACTGGGTCCCTAGAAATCTAATGTTAATACGCCAAAACTAAATATAGCTTCCTCAAGTAAACTATATGATAATTCATTAATAAAGAGGTATGCACAGCATTGCATCCACACCAAAAAAAAGATCTGTCGAAATAACAGTTTTTATTAAGTGTGATAGACAAAGTAATGCATCTAAAATTTAGTAATTGGTATAAGACTAATTTAAAATAGGAAAATACTACAGAGCAAATGCAAACAGAAGTTTATCGATAACTTCTTTGAATATATTGTAAGTAGCACAAATGCAGAACTGATCTATTTATTATTCAGAAGAGAGCCACATAGCATATGATAATTGTGCTGATAAAGAGAACCTAGCCACCTACACAATATAGTTGTGTGAATGTGCTTTTCTGTATAGGGATACATATTTTTTAATTAGAAAATTAACAAAAGGGTAGATGGATGAGAAAGGAAAATGTACATTGGAAATTATGGAAAATATTTTCATCTTTTTAACTATTTCTTCTTAGGTATCAAAATTTCCATGTTTAGAACACATGACTCCTGGATATTTTTTCTTCCTACTTTTCCCTTCAACTCTTTCCCTATAACAATTCCCCTACAAAAGATGTAATCCTCAACTAAAATATATTTACTCTATAATAAAGTTCTAGAAAGTATGTGAGACATATTTGTTGAATTAAGTTGCATCTAATATTTAATACAAAATCCCCTATAGTACATCAGTCTATTAGAGATTCATTGAAGGCTATTACCCTGGCATGTGCTGAAGTTATTTTTTTTACTACAAACTTCTTGAATATCAGAACAATTGCCTCCTTCCTTTTTGTTCTGGTAGGTTTCGCAGGTGTAATAAAACTCAGGAAATCTTATCTAGGAGATTGTTGAAAGGTGTTTCAATCTGCTTTTCCTGAGTCAAGTGAGTGCACTTCTGTTCAGTGCATCCTGCCATGGAAAGGATTTTAGAACAATGGTTGATTTTAATTTATTTTGTATTAAAACTTTGTGAAACCATTTTCATTGTACGAATCCGATTCTCTTACATGCCAGAATAGTAATTGTTCAACAAAAACAAAAACTCAAGGCATTTCCCAAACAGGTTTTAGAATACATGCATTTATAATTCTAATTTTTGTTTTGTTTTATCCCTTGGTAATAACATTTTTCTGAGTACCTGAATGGAAAATTTCTTACATGTCAGGAATGTATACATGGGGTTGGCATTGTGTTTTAAATGCTTCACAACACACAGAATTGCACAACTTTGGTGCTTTTCCCAATCTTCTAAGAGTATCTGACCTAATTATTTCCGATTGCTTCTCTAGTATTACTTTAGAAAAAGACCTAATTTATGCTCTGAAAGGAGGCAAACACAATTTTACTTGGGAAATATATATTTCTTATGATCTTCAGGGAAAAATTAATGAGAATCTACCATTTATGAATTGCTTTTGGTTTTCAGAATCCCTGGATCATTTAAATTCCCTGTGCTTGTTTCTCAGATAACTGAAACCATTCTGGGGCAGGCCAATGACACTGCCAAACCCTTGGTCAAAATCCCAGTTGGGGTCTTAAAAGATCATTCTTTGTTCCGTGGTCCTTGCAGACCACAGACACAGAGCTGTGTAGGAAAATGCCCCTGACTAAAGATACATACACATAAGTAAAATATTGTTGAAGGGTGCTGAAGGAAATAAAAGAACATTATTTTAAATTATCTTGATCATAAAATCCAAGGGAAAATTTAGCAATATAACAGCAAAAAAAACCCCAGTTATTCCTTTTAAATAAAAACAAAAATGAGAAACAGTAACTATTAGAAATCCCACCTGGTGCTTTTCCTGTGTTAATGATGCTTCTTAAATTGCATGTGGGTAAATGGTAATTTTGTCTCACACCATTAAAAACTAATGGAACCCTTGATGATAAGAAATGCCATAGCTAGCTTGTTGGAAAACGTTTAATTAATAAAGTAATAAAATTATTGTAAACTAGTGCAGTTTCAGGGAGAATTCAATGGGATATAAAACAGATAAAACATCCTAGAGAGTTTGTGTAGGAAATAAACATCACTATATAAAATACCATATAAAGTTAAGGGAGGGTGGTGTCACATAGAATTAAAATTAGCTATTATACTAATAAAAAAGATTCTTTCAGAGAAAAACATTACAGAATATAGCTTATAAAAAGCTGTTTTCAACCATCCAAGAAAGTATCTAAATTACAAAAAGCAGGAAGGAAGATTATATTTTCTAAGAAGTTAGAAAACAGGAAACATAAATATATATGTATGTACCCTTACGCTGACCGAATAATTGGGTACAGAAAGAGCAGTTAGTCATTCAATCTGCCTTCTTTTTTTAAATGAAAGTTAATATTCCTTTCATTTATCTCCCACACTTTTCCCAGGACAGTAGATGTTTTTGGCAGATAATACAATGTGTTCAATGATCATTCTAAAGTGGCTTTTGGTATTTATTTTGAAACAAATCACTAAATAATGACAATAATCTTCTAATGGTCAGTCCCATGTTTTTCCTGGACTCTTTAATATAGTGTTGGTTTTCTTTTTATATCCTACAATTGGTTTTAAGGATTTATACTACTCTACGGCACACTGTACAGTTTATGAAAACAAAATCAAAGGCCGGGAGTTTGGCCTAGTGGTAGAGTGCCTGCCTAGCATGCACGAAGACCTAGGTCCGATTCCTCGGTACCACATACATAGAAAAAGGCTGGAAGTGGTGCTGTGGCTCAAGTGGCAGAGTGCTAACCTTGAGAAAAGCCCGAGAACAGTGCTCAGGCCCTGAGCTCAAGCCCAGGACTGGCAAAAAAAAAAAAAATCAAGTATCTTTCCAAATAGAAAAGTTTGAAATCTTCAGTCAAGAATAGTCCCAATGAACGAAGCAGTTTTAAAGGGTACATGATCCATTTCATAGTGACAGTGAAGACTGTTGTTGTAATGACAGTATTCTTGTATTTTCAGAATTTGTCAAATGGACTCTGACCCCTAATTCAGATCCTCATGTACTCACACAAGCCTGAAAAGTAGACATATGTATTCCTGCCGAGTTACAAAAGTACTATTGAGTGATTTTCATATTCCAAGTGCTAGGACACCTCAAAGAACAAGACCAAGGTTCTTGTACAGCTCTTATCATAGTCCTTATCCTATGTTGTTCTAACTTTAAAATAAATGACTCCCTTTTAAATTCCTCCTTTCTTCAATCTATTTTCATTACTTGTGTATTTTGCCAATGTAATTCTCAATATCTTTTTTTTTTTTTCTGCCAGTCCTGGGCTTGAGCTCAGGGCCTGAGCACTGTCCTTGGACTTTCTCAAGGCTAGAGCTATACCACTTGAGCCTCAGCACCACTTCCGGCTTTTTTCTATGTATGTGGTACCAAGGAATCGAACCCAGGTCTTCATGCATGCTAGGCAAGCACTTTAACCACTAGGCCAAACTCCCGGTCCGATTCTCAATATCTTTTAAATTGTTCATTTGAACTTATATCTATAAAGGGTTTTTTTCTACTAGTAATCTTTGAGGAGGAATCTTAACAAATGTCCTTATCATGAATAGTAAGAAAAAGTTTGACTTTGATACAGAATACTTTTTTCCATATATTTTTATTGCAATTAATAGCAGGGTTACATTAATAGCAGGGTCACCAGATAGAGGATGCATTACTTCAAATACATTGATATACTTTCTCATGTCTTGGTCCCCATTTCCCTCTTCCCCCATCCCTGCCCCTCATCTTGTTTTCCCCCCTTCCCTATCCAATTTCAAATAACCAAATACAAATATATCCAATATATCAGATAACAAAGTGAGATACTGTAACAATATGAGATAACCTAGGGACAGCAAAAGAGATGAGCAATAACATAATACATTAAGGACAACGATCACTCATTATATGGCTTTTGTTTCTATATCCTGGAAGTTCTTACATTTAGCGTCATACTGTATGGCCTTATGTATCTAGGTTTTGTTCTATTGTAAATCTCTGCTAGTAGAGCCCAAGGTTTCTACTGATTATGACAAATGAGGGAAACCATTGAGTCTATGTTCCTTTGAGTCTGGCTTACTTCACTTAATATGATTTTTTGCAAGTCTTTCCATTTCCTTACAAATAGGGAGATGTCATTCTTTTCGACATCAGCATAGAATTCCATTGTGTATAAATACCACATCTTGCTCATCTATTTATCTACTGAGGGTCATCTGGGTTGGTTCCATATCTTTGATTTGGTAAACATTGCTGCAATGAACATCATTGTGCTATTGGCTTTAGTATGTCCTTGTTTCTGGACGATTGGGTAAATGCCAAGGAGTGGAATTGCTGGGTCATAGAGGAGTTCTATGTTTAGTCTTCTGAGGAACTGCCATACTGCTTTCCATAGTGGTTGAGTTTGCACTCCCTCCTGGTTGTATCCCCTCCAGTATCTGTTGTTAGTAGATTTCTTGATCCTGGCCATTCCAACTGGAGTGAGGTGGAACCTCAGAGTTGTTTTGATTTGCATTTCTTTTATGGCCAGAGATGTCGAGAATTTCTTCATGTGTCTGTAGGCCATTCTTATTTCTTATTCAGAGAAGACTCTCTTTATGTCTTTGGCACATCTTTTAATGGGATGGCTCTTACTTTGGAGATTAGTTTTGGAGAGATTCAATTTTTTGAGCTGTTGATATAGATATGAGGACTTTATCCATTGTTGGTTAGTGAAGATTTTCTCCCACTCTGTAGGCTTTCTAATTTGCTAGCTATGTCCTTTGCCATACAAAAGTTCTGCAGTTTAATGCAGTCCCACTTATCCAGCCTTTCTCTGATTTGTTGTGCTTCTTGGTCCTTATTAAGAAAGTTTCCACCTGTGCCAAAGAGGCCTAGTATATTTCCTATTCTTTTTATATATATTTTTATTGTAATTAATAAAAGGGTTACATGATATTTGCCAGATAGAAGGTGCATTAATTCACATACATTGATACCCTTTCACATGTCTTGGTACCCATTACCCTTCCCCCACCCACCACCCACTCCCCGTATTGGTTTTCCCCCCTTCCCTATCAAGTTTTAGATACAAATAAATACAAATAAAATACAAATAAAATAAATACAAATAAATTCAATATATCAGATAACAAAGTGAGATACTGTAACAATATGAGATACCCAAGGGACAGCAAAGGAGATGAGGGATAACATAGTACATTAAGGACAACAATCATTCATTATATGGCTTTTGTTTCAATATCCTGGAGGTCCTTTCAATTAGCTTCATACTATATGGCCTTATGTATCAAGATTTTGCTCTATTGCAGATCTCTGCTAGTAGAGCCCAAGGTTTCTACTGATTATGACAAATGAGGGAAACCATTGAGCCTAAGTTCCTTTGAATCTGGCTTACTTCACTTAATATGATTTTTTCTAAGTCTTTCCATTTCCTAACAAATGGGGCGATGTCATTCTTTCTTTCCTATTCTTTTTTGTAAAGTTTTCAGTGTATTTTCTTTTACCTCAAAGTCTTTGATCCATTTGGAGTTAATCCTGTTGCAGGGTGACAAAGAAGGATCCAACTTTAGTTTTCTGCAGGTGCTTAACCAGTTCTGCCAGAACCACTTATTAAAGAGGCTGTCTTTTTTCCATTCTATTTTTTTGGCTCGCTTATCAAAGATTAGGGGGCCATAAGTCTATGGGTTAATATCTGGTTCCTCAGTTCTCTTCCATTGGTCTTCAGGCCTGTTCTTGTGCCAGTACCAAGCTGTTTTCATCACTATTGCTCTGTAATAGAATCTAAAGTTTGGTATTGAAATTCCTCCTGCGCTGTTCTTTCTGCTAAGAAGTATTTTTGCTATATGGGGTCTTTTATTATTCCATATGAAATTTTGGATTGCCTCTTCTATTTCTTTAAAGAATAACATTGGAATATTGATGGGTATTGTGTTGAATTTGTAGATAGCCCTTGGCAAGATTGCCATTTCACGATGTTAATTCTTCCAATCCAGGAGCATGGAGGTTTTTCCATTTCCACAGTTCTGCTTTAATTTCCTTTTTCAGGCTTTTAAAGTCTTCAAAAAGTTCCTTAACATTCTTAGTTAATTCCTAGGTACTTTATTTTCTTTGAGCCTATTGCAGAAGGAGTTGCTTTCCTGATTGTTGCCTCGTTCCTCTCATTGTTGGCATAGAGGAAGGAAGTTGATTTTTGAGGGTTTATTTATTTTTTTTTTGCATTTTTTATTGTAATTAGTAAAAGGGTTACATGATATTTGCCAGATAGAAGGTGCATTAATTCACATACATTGATACCCTTTCACATGTTGGTACCCATTTCCCCCCCCCCCACACCCCACACCCGTCTTGGTTTTCCCCCCCTTTCGTATCAAATTTCAAATATCCAAATACAAATAAATTCAGTATATCAGATAACAAAGTGAGATACTATAACAATATGAGATAACCAAGGGACAGCAAAGGAGATGAGAGACAACATAGTACATTAAGGACAACAATCATTCATTATAAGGCTTTTGTTTCAATATCCTGGAGGTCCTTTCAATTAGCTTCACATTATATGGCCTTATGTATCCAGATTTTGCTCTATTGCAGATCTCTGCTAGTAGAGCCCAAGGTTTCTACTGATTATGACGAATGAGGAAAACCATTGAGCCTAAGTTCCTTTGAGTCTGGCTTACTTCACTTAATATGATTTTTTCTAAGTCTTTCCATTTCCTAACAAATGGGGCGATGTCATTCTTTCTGACAGCAGCATAGAATTCCATTGTGTACAAATACCACAACTTGTTGATCCACCCATCAACTGAGGGACATCTAGGTTGGTTCCATATCTTTGCTATGGTGAATAGTGCTGCAATGAACATTTTTGTGCAAGTGGATTTAGTATGTCCTTGTTTCTGGATGGTTGGGTAAATGCCAAGTAGTGGAATTGCTGGGTCATAGGGGAGTTCTATGTTTAGCCTTTTGAGGCACTGCCACACTGCTTTCCACAGTGGCTAAACGAGTTTGCACTCCCACCAACAGTGTAGTAGTGATCCCTCCTGGCCACATCCCCTCCAGCATCTGTTGTCATTCGTTTTCCTGATCCTGGCCATTCTAACTGGAGTGAGGTGGAATCTTAGAGTTGTTTTGATTTGCATTTCTTTTATGACCAGAGATGTTGAGCATTTCTTCATGTGTCTATAGGCCATTTTTGTTTCTTCTTCAGAGAAGACTCTCTTTAAGTCTTTGGCCCATTTTTTAATGGGATGGTTGTTACTTTGGAGGTTAGTTTTGGAGTGATTCAATTTTTTGAGTTGTTGATATATTTTAGATATGAGGCCTTTGTCCGTTGTTTGGTTGGTGAAGATCTTCTCCCACTCTGTAGGCTTCCTGATTAGTTTACTAGCTATGTCCTTTGCCATACAAAAGCTCTGCAGTTTAATGCAGTCCCACTTATCCAGCCTCTTTGAGGGTTTATTTTATACCTTGCTACTTTGCCAAAGTTTTGAATCAGCTCAAGCAGCTTCGGAGTAGAGTCTATAGGGTTCTTTAAATACAGGCTCATGTCATCTGCAAGGAGGGAAAGTTTCACTTCCTCTTTCCCTATTTGTATCCCCTTTATGCTTGCTTCGATACAGAATACTTTTTACAAGTAACAAATAATGACTCACATAACAGAAAATTCAAGAAAACCTTTAGTGGCAGACAAAAGAGAAAATTTAAATGAACAATACACATAAAAACTTCAAGTCAGATGTCTTGGTCCCCAAGACATGTGGAAGGGTATCAATGTATGTGAATTAATGCACCTTCTATCTGGCAAATATCATGTAACCCTTTTATTAAATACCATAAAAAATATTTTAAAAAATAAGCTGAAAAAAAAACTTAAAGTCAGGTGCCTAAATATCAGACCTATAATCCTAGCTACTCAAGAGGCTTAGCTCTGAGGATCTTGGTGCAAAGCCATCCCAGGCACAAAAGTTTGTGAGACTCTTATGTCCAATTAATCACAAGAAAATCAGAAGTGGTGTTGTGGCTTAAGTCATAGAGCACTAGCCTTATGCTAAAGAGCTCAGGGACAATGCCCAGTCCCAGAGTTCAAACCCCACAGCCATGGCAACGACAATGATGTAGACGAAGAAGAAGGAGGAGAAGGAGAAGGAGAAAGAAAGGAAGAGGAAGAAGAAAGAAAGAAACATAAGGAAACCAAAGTAAAAGTAGTCACAAGCCTTTTTGCTCACCCATAAAGAAAAATAAAATTAATTATAAAAGGACATTGTATCCATAGTATGTGGATAGACATGCTGTCCTATTTATTCAGTAATACAGGTTCTATTTGCTAATTTGTGTCTTTGGGTTTCAAAAATGTTTGGAATGAAAAAAAGATGTCAATTCTAAACATGTATGAAACTTTTTCTTGCCATTATTATCTAAACAATATAGTATAAAAACTATTTATATAGCATTAACATTGTATTAGACACTAAATGTAAGTTAGAAGTGATTTACAGTATTTGTGTGCAGGGTACATTCACTTACGACATTTTGCAAAGGTTTGAGCATCTACTGATTTGGTTTGGGGGCTAGTATAATATTTAGTATAGTTTTTTAATGTAACATACATTTGTTATATGAGGAAATTTTATCGTGTTTTTATATATCATACAGGGCACTATGAGCAAATTCACCCTTTCCAACATAATTCCATTCCTCCTTTCCCTTCTTGGATAAGTATAATTTCTTTCTGTGTATTTTTCCTTTGACTGTCACCTATGGAGCTTGAACTAGGGCCTTACTTGACACTTTCAGTCAAGGCTGGCACCTCTACCACTTAAACCACACCTCCATTTCTGAGCTTTTAGTGCTTAATTGGAGATAAGATCTCACACACTTTCCTTCTTTGGCTGGCCTGAAACCAAGCTCAGATCTCAGCCTCCTGAGTAGCTGGGATTGCAGGTATGAGCCATTAGCCCATGGTCTTGGGACAATATAATTTCTTAACTAGCTTTCTGACCCCAGTCTTATTTCCTTATAATCTCATTCTACATAGCAGTACGTCTAAAAGACTAATTTGGTTGTATGATTTTCTGGCTCCAAACATTTTGGCAAGTTCTCAAAACTGTCCTAAAATCCTTCTTCCTTAAAAGCAATGCCTCTAAGATCGGGCTCTGCTTGCCTTACCAGCGTTCCACATACTACCCTCTACATATGAGTTACATATCTGTTCCAGGGACTATGCACCAGACTTCCTCCTGCCTGCTGGTTGATATTCTGTTTCTCTGGCCTAACAGCATCCTCTTTTTACCCTTCCTGTCACCTACAAGTTTAGGCCTTCCTTCCTCCCCAAAACATTCACTGAATTGCTTTTCTTCAGCTTTGAAAGCTAGATCCCTCTTAGGGACCCTTCAGCCATTGGTTAATGGTAAAGAAATTTTGCTATTATCATACAATATTCCACTGACAACAAGAATATGTATGGCATAGTTTATAGACACAATAAATCCTTGAGACATTTTTGCGGGGTGAATGAAGAAACAGGGAATTATTACTTTGCAACCAGGAAAGAAACCTACGTGTAAACAAACATTTTCTTTGACAGTATAAAACTAAAAGCCATAGGTGACTTTTACTACTCATTTAATAAACCAGCCTTTGTTGCTCTGATTAAACAAAGTCATTTTTAAGTGACATGAGAATTAAACATATTCTTTAGAGAGATCTAGGGTGGGGGTAGTAATAAAACACCATCCTTTAACTCAGGTTAAATTCAAAGCACATAAAATGGTTTGTGATCTATCCTGATGCGTGACTCCAAGTCCACATGTTGTTTAAGATAATGGTGTTTCTAGTGACAGTCATATGAAGACACATACCCAAAATAGGTTACTAAACTGGTAGGAATCACTTTCTGTTGCAGAATGTCTGAATCCGCATGTGATTTGAATAGTAACAGCAGCTTTGTGGTGTGATGAAGTTACTCAACATATGATATAGCTGTGGATTCAAAGGAAATAAAAACAGCAGGCAGGCAGACAGATAAACCAGGAAGAAGAAACGAAAGAAGAAGAAGAAGAAGAAGAAGAAGAAGAAGAAGAAGAAGAAGAAGGAGAAGGAGAAGGAGAAGGAGAAGGAGAAGGAGAAGGAGAAGGAGAAGGAGAAGGAGAAGGAGAAGGAGAAGGAGAAGGAGAAGGAGAAGGAGAAGGAGAAGGAGAAGGAGAAGGAGAAGGAGAAGGAGAAGGAGAAGGAGAAGGAGAAGGAGAAGGAGAAGGAGAAGTAAGCATGAAGTAAATTTGATGGGTGTCGGTGCACAGGTCTGTGATCCATCCCTGTGGGATCTCAGGCAAGATGATAAGATGATCTTAAATTCCAGGACAATCTGGACTAATCTGGACAATTTGTCTCAAAAAAAGGAACTTCTTTTTCTTTTTCTTTTTGCCAGTCCTGGGGCTTGAACACAGGGCCTGAGCACTGTCCTTGGGTTTGTTCTCAAGGCTAGAGCTCTACCACTTGAGCCATAGCATCTCTTCTGACTTCTTTTCTATGAATGTGGTACCGAGGACTCAAATACAGGTCTTCATGTATTCTAGGCTAGCACTCTGTCACTAGGCCAACTCCCCATCCCTCTTTTCTTTTTTGCTAGTCCTGGGCCATGAACTTGAAGCCTGAGCACTGTCCTTGGGCTTTCCCAAGGCTAGAGCTGTACCACTGGATCCATAGCAGCATTCTCAGCTAATGAGGAATAGAACCTGGGTCTTCGCGCATGCTAGGCAAGCACTCTACCACTAGGCCAAACTCTTCAACCCTAGAACTTCTTAATAATAAAAATCAACCCAGAATCAAATGAAGGTAAACAATTATCTAAAAGCCATACCAAGAAGTAGAAGTTAGCATGTCTTGACTCTAATTTTAAAGTAGATATTTCTTCCCTAAACGGTTGTGTGTGTGTGTGTGTGTGTGTATGCGCAAATGCATGTGCATATACATACACATGCATGTGAGCGTGGGCACAGTGATTAATAGAAGTGAGTCAACAAACCTCTAATGGCTCATGCCTGTAATTCCAGCCAATCACGAGGCTGAGATCTGAGGACCAAAGATCCAAGCTAGTTAGGGTAGAAAAGTCCATGAGACTCGTATCTCCCATCAAGCCCTGAAAAGGTGGAAATGAAGATGGAGCTCAAACAGTAGAGCACTAGCCTTGAGCAACAAAGCTCATGGACAATACCCAGGCCCTGAATTCAAACCCCAAATCAGTACACACACACACACACACACACACACACACACACACACACACACACACTAAAATAAATAAAAACTAGAAAGAAAAGAGCCAGTGGAGGAGAGTTAAGGGGGGGGGACAGTGTCAAAGATATGTCTAAGAGGAAAAGTAGGAGAAATTGGAAAAAGAAAATGTTAAGTTATCAAAATTACAGAGAAATTAACTAAGAAGATTGCAAAAAAAAGAGAATCCATTAACCATGGTTGAAATCTTAATGAAATTATAGTTAATAAGTAATTTTTGATTACTCACTTAAGGATTTGGGATAGAAGTAAATAACCCAGTAGTTCAAGAATAGCTAGATATAGATAGAGATATAATTGAGAAAAGGTCTTTGAGCCAAGCACCACTGGCTAATATCTATAAACACAGCTAATTAGGAGTCTATGCTGGAGGATCATAATTTGAGGCCATCCAATGCACAAAAGTCTATGAGATTTTATTTCCAAAATATCCAACAAAACAAGAGCCAGAGACATGGTTATAGTAGTATAGTCTTAGTCAAGGAAGTGAGCCAAGCAAGCTAGTTGGCCCTGAATTTAAACCCTAGTACTGTCAAAAGTAGTACTCATTAAACAATGTTGGGATGGAAGACTTTGGAACTGTAAGTGTAAACTAAAGAAGATGTAGGTGACCCTGAAGTCTTTCCTAATCATGACTCTTCAGCAGTAACATTTTAATGGAAGAAATTTGTTCTGTGGATATTGTACCTTACAACTTTGAGACTATATGAGAGTTATTTTATAAACAATGTCACGTGGGAGAAGAAACTTCTTATCTCAGTGTTCCAGTATTCCTTATCAGAGGTATTTACACATGTCAAAAAGAAATTTGTTCACAAGTGCTTTGGGACTCTAGTATTAATAATCAGCTGCACATATCTTCTTTATAGATATATCTGATTTAAAAATGTAGAATAGCAGAGTAGGGTAGCAGAGGGAGATGAGGAAGGAGAATTTGGTAACAATCTCAAACTAAAAGGTAGTCATAACCCATAAAGTATTGACGCAATGGACAGAAATAAGCTCTGTGTTATACAAAGCCAATTGTCAATGACATGGGAAGGACATACAGGGAAACATTCTTAGGATACACAGCTGTAACATTTAGATAATTTATTGTGGCAGATAACATGAGCATTACGTATCTCTCAACTGTATACACTGAGCATATGAAAGCATGAAATTGTTGATGTCAAGGATTACATATATAAATATATCATATAAATGCATATATAACTATAACTATATCAAATAAAATGGAATCTTATGAAATAAGCATCAGACTTTGTACAGACATTCACACTGTAGAAAGCATCCTGTTATCTCCTGGTGTGGTATCTGTCGAAGCCTTTACAAGTGTGATCAGACTCTAGTACTCTAGTATCAATAACTGGCTTAATGTATCCTGTGTTTAGGCATATCTGATTAAAAGTCATACAAAAGCAAATCAGGACTGTGAGATGGGAGGGAGGAAGGGCTGAGGGAGGAGGAGACAGAAATGAGAAAGGAGCATTTGTTAGCAATCACAAACTAAAAGGCAGTCAAATCCATAAACTATTGACCCAATGGACAGAAATTTCCTTTTGTTTTAAATCAATTAACATTTATACATAAGCCATTAAAAAGCCATCATGCTTATAAGCCATTACAGTGTATATCTATTGTATTGATTAGCACACAGTCGGTTATTAATTAATGACATCATAACTCTCAAACCTCTTAGAGGCTTAATTGCCTTGAAGAAACATATCACCCAGTAGAGCCAGCCATGGCATCTTAGACCCCTTTTCAGAGATTCTTTGCAAATCCCTCCATGCATCAATCAGCTCATACTGCATGCTGTGCTATCCAGAACAAACCATTTCATTTTGTAAATAAGTCATAAGAATGTTTAAGGGTACAATAATTAAAATATTATTTTTTGTAATGCATGTACAAAATGGAAAAGAGCTTAACCTAGAAGACATATACAAGGACTTCCATCAGCCAAATATCTCTTCCCTTCCATCTCAAATAAGCTCTTTCTTTATCCCAAAGTGACCTACCACAGCAAGACCCAAAACTGCATGAAAATACTCTACACTGTCTATAATATATCAAATGTACTTTGTTGAATGCAACACAAGAAATAATTAATACTTTTTCAGATATCTTGTCTCTTCATTACTACTATTTTAAAGATTATTATTTTTCCATAAGAATAAGGTCTCTAAAACTTTGAGAATACATGTTTAGTTCAAGTTTCCATATAGATTTTAAGGAACTAAAATGAGACCCTAAGTCATAGAATCACTTGACTACAAAAATCTGTGGAGGAATAACATGCTTTTACAGTGACAAAAATCATTTTAAGGGCACAGTGGGTTATATTTAATTTTTATTCAATGTGCCCGTGTGCATGTGTGTGTGTTCTTGGACTGGGGCTTGAACTCAGTGCCAGGATATGCTCACTTGACTTAAGGAAAGCATTCTATCTCTTGAGACAAAACTCTACTTCCAGCTTTTTGCTGGTTAACTAGAGTCTCATGAACTTTCTGTCCAAACTAGCTTTGAACTCAATGCTCAGAGCTCAGCCTTCTGAATAAGTAGGATTGTAAGCATAAGCCACCAGTTCCTGAGTTATAAACAGTACTCTAGCGGATATGAAATTAATTAAGCAATGTTAAAACTATATTTTATCTAAGTCAAATTAACCTTTGCAGGAGTTAGAAACATATCCCAAAATAATTATTATTCTTCCTATCTTCCACTAATCATGCGGAACCTAGTTATCTCATTTTCTCCCTAAAACTGTTTAAATAATATAGCAATGTAATTAACATTTCTTCTTTATTCAATTGTATTTTGTGGTTTGAAATAAAAAGCTTCTCGATAGATTTTTTTTTTAAGCATAAGAATGACATCAAGACACCTGAATGAAAATTCTTAATTTTTGTACTCGGGGGTCTTAGCAAATTATAAATTGTCCTCATTCAGAGTCACTGTAGAAAATATAATACCTTTTGAGATTAAGATAATATATGAACACATCAATTGTACAGCATTATCTGCTCTTTCAGCATCAAACAACTTTCAGCCTGTAAGACTGTATTATTAATATTATGAATTTCTCAAAAGATTACTCTTATAAATCAGAGAAAAACATGCAATAATCTGGAATTATGATTAGCACAAAACATGGTCAAGCAAGAAGTAGGTTAAGCAAGGCCTCAATGTTTGGAACTCATAACAAAAGTCAGGGGTATCTGCCTTAATGAAAGCTTTAATTCACAGAACAATTTTATATGTGTGTGGATTTTTTATTTTTCTTTTTTTTCACAATAAAGATATGCTTATTTCTTCCATGAAGGAAGACATCTTTTTTTTTAGTGGAATTGGCAGCGAGGTTATGTGTAAGGCAAATTGTGACTGAGCCAATAATCTGTCATTCTTTCCCTCCAGAATGTTCACATGAAGATATAAACAGAAAAAGAAGCCACTTCATATGTAAGGGAAAAGGAAGAAACCCTTCATTCTCCAGATCGTAAGGGCATAGATTCACACACACACACACACACACACACACACACACACACACACACTCCTTGGAAGACAGAAGAGAGAGGTGAGCAGCAGAAAATGTGAAAAAGAAGAGAGAAAGGCATACTAAAAAAAGGGACAGGTATGGAAAATGATCTCACAGTGAGAACGCCCTGAGAAGTCAACGCACACAAGTTGCAGTAATACTGCTCAGTTCCTTGAAGAAAGGTTAAAAAGTTGTAAAACAATACTCTTGATGACCAGAAAAAAAAGGAATATATGTAATACATATATCCTAGCAAACTAGTTATTTAGAGCAGTCATTTTACTGGCACTTAGATTGGATGTCACAGCCAGATAGTTAACTTCTGTGGGTCCAGGAACCTCTCTTCTTAAGATCTTAGTTTGTATTTTTTTTAAGAAATAGAGTTTGGCTGGAGCTTCCTTAGAAAGAATTGTATGTAGTATCCTGTTATTCTGAGATCACAAAGGAATAAAGAGCTCAACAGAACACGATTTGTTGAGCATCTGTCATGTGTCAAGTAGTAACAAAGATGATTTGAACATTAATCCCTTACAATAACATTCTTCTTTTAAAGATGAAGATTCTGACACCCGGGGGAGGGGGGGGAAATAGCTTGTAAGTGTCAAAGGTTAGAGTTGAACCTCGATCTTTCTGACTCTAAGTCCCTCTTCCTCTTTACTTTTCCAATCTATTTAATTTCACTTGATTGGGTGGCACTGTTAATCACTGTCTCAGACTCAATGCCCTGTCCTGGATGATGTGATTATTTTTATTACTGTGACTTCTCCCTTAAAACATGGAAATTCAAGTTGATGGTCGTGACTCATGTCCTGCTACTTATTACCTAGCATAGGATTTCCTGGCATAGGGTAGCTGTTTACTGTTTATTGAGCTTTCTTGATAAATAAAAGAAGCAATGGCCTAAAGTGGATTGCTTATGTCTGTAGACCTAAGTTTCTCTCAATGGCAAAGGATTTTGCTTTTCCATTAAGACTTCAATGAAGTCTTGATTTACCAAAAAAAAAATCAGCCAAGATTAAATAGAAAGAAATTATTTTGTCTTTCCCTAAACTTAAAAACAAAAATGGCAAAATTAAAATTGATCGCAGCATGAATTTTCATGTACACAAACACACCCTATAGCCATGTGTGCTTTAAGAGAAATGTTCCCCATCTCGTGAAAGAGAGGCGACTTGTTATGATTTGTGCACACTTTCATGAAATTCCAAAGAGGTGGGGGTGGGCCTCCTGTCACTTGTCAGCTAGTTCAGTCACTGCTGCTGTAGAGGTACCATAACATATGCACATACCCTTCTCAAAAGACATCTGAGAGGGCTTTGGTAAACTCCTGTACCAGCCTATCACATGTGCTGAAGCCAAAATGACTCTGGTTCCCTGGCCTGATGGATGCACAAATCAGATGCCTCACTGATTAGTGACAACTGACACAGAAACAGAGAAAATGCTCTCTCGGGGAGGATGAGTGTGCTATTCACGCAGGGACGCTGTCAGGAAGGCATGCTACCCTTTATAGATGTAAGTGAAGTTCCTCTCCTAGGAGAAAATTGCCATCACAGAAAATTGTCTTTTTATGTACCAAATCCTCAAACACACTTAGACCTAGTTCTCTAAGAATGGTTACCAGTTTCGTGTGTTCGTTACGGAAGACCTGAAAAAGTAGCAAAAACATTTCACTCCTTGGTTAAAAATAATTCATTGGTGATATTCCTCAAATGCCCAATCTGTGAATATGCAATCCTGAAAGTAGATCAAATAATCTGAGTGGATCAAAAAGAAAAATAATCAAAAATAATCTAGGTGCATTACTTACATATTGAAATTTTTCCAAAAATGTCAAATATCAAAAGGCTTTCAAGAATGAGTTACTTAAGACAGAATTTAAACAGGAAAAGAAAAACGAACCAATCATGCTTATTTCATATATAGAAAACAAAACTACAAAAGCATTGAACTCTCCCATTAGTTGATTTGTAACCATTGTTCAGGAAAGTTACATGAGTATTCTCTCAAAAAATTATTTATTTAGAAAAAAATGAGAATTGAAACTAACCACAAAAGAAAACTGAAGCATTTTCTCTGTCAAATAAAGTTTTAAAGTATATTACTTAGCTGGGCTCATGCCTAGAATCCTAGCTACTTAGGAGGCTGATATCTGAGGATCCAGGTTCAAAGCCAGCCTGGGCACACAATTCGATGAGACTTTTTTCTCCAATTAACCACCAGAAAACCGGAAGTGTTGCTGTGGCTCAGGGGATAGGGCAGTGGCCTTGAACTCAAGAGATCAAGGACAGTGCCCAGGCCCAAAGTTCGAGTCCCAGGACTGACAAAATAAAAATGATATTAAGCAAATAAATTCTCACACTAGCAAACAATAATTATTTTATATTTTTGCTTTCATTTGAGTTTTTAAATCATTGATATTTTAAAAATTATCTTCTCACTGATTATTTTTCTCTAGGCGAAGTTAGATACACTTGATTGCTGAATATTCTTCTTCTTTGATCTCTCACTGGGGTTTTCAGCACATGAGGAGAAAAGATGTGTCCAGGGTATCTGGTAGTCAAAAACAAGACAGTCCTAAATTGTTCCTGCAGCCCCTCCTCTTTTTGATAGTCCTCATTTGGAATAATTAGTTCTGCTGGTTTAAGTTTTCTTCTGATGTCTACCCATTCAGCTCCCCAAAGCCCTAACCAGCAAAGCTACCTGGAGAGATGATTGCCCAGTTCTATTGTATCTGCTTCTTCCAATCATATGTAAAGATGCCAATTAAAGAAAATAGCTTAAACCACTTCACCTACAACACAGTGTGCCCTGCAAGACCTGTCCTACAAGCGGCCACCATCACCAGCTTGAAAGAGACATGAGACAACATTGACCAGGAAGGATGAAAGGCCAGAAGACAGCGTCAGGCACAGGTTATGTACACTCTCCCAGCACCCCCAAGGATGTGGAGACGAAAGTCTTCCTTCTATAGGTGTTCAAAAGCCCATCTTTCGGGGCCAGGAGTTTGGCCTAGTGGTATGAGTGCTTGCCTAGCATGCACAAAGACCCAGGTTCAATTCCTTGCTACCACATACATAGAAAAAAGCCAGAAGTGATGCTGAGGCTCAAGTGGTAGAGCTCTAGCCTTGAGAAAGTCCAAGGACAGTGCTCAGACCCTGAGCTCAAGCCCAGGACTAGCAAAAAAAAAAAAAAGCCCATCTTTCCATCTCTTCTCCTCCCCTTCCCTTTGCCCCTCTCCCCAAGTAGCATTCTCCCAGGAAGTAGCTGTGGATGCTCAGTGAGAGACGCCATCCTCAAGCACCCAGGCTGCTCTGCCCCGCACTTACAGGGTAGGGGTAGGGGGGAAGTCTGCCTCCCCTCAGCTCCAGACCCCCTGCCAACAACACATTCTGTGAGAAAGCCAGCCACTCCAGAAGGCTATGTATTTAAAGTTTTCCATTCCAGAAGAACTGCACATTGATAAAGTTGCATTTTATCATCCCGGTGAGAAACAAACACCAAAACCAAACTGGGGAGTAATTGAGTCATTTTGCTAAAGTGAAAATCCAGGAAGCCAAAAGCCTATGCCTTCAAAGAGTGTCAGGTTCTTTCATCCTCTTCTCCTCCCCGCTCCCTACCCAGGGAAGAAAAAATCAGGTGAGTAAGTGCATTTAATATCAATGATTTTTTTATAGGCTACTTTTTAGCACTCTGGCCATCAGCACTATGAGTGTCCTTGATGCTTTTTTCCCCCAGATCTCTCGCCTGCGTTAGTTTTTTTTTTTTAGCATGTTTTTATCCCCTCTGCTCAGTTCTGTAACACATAATGAAGATTTCCAATCGCTGTCTACATTATTTGCCAGGAATGGTTTACAGAAAACATAGCCAACCTATGTGGAGAACAACATTTGAAGCGAATTTCAAACTTCGGCAAAAGAAGCTCACAGGGGGAACTATCACTATTTGGGGGAAACCAGCCCACAGCACCACAGAATATTGCTTCTGTGTATAAGCTGGCTAGGCCAGTTCCTGATGTTGTCAGGGTCATGGAGAAACTGGAAAGTACAAAAACACAATACTTCAAACCAACCTGTTGATAGCTGGAATTCAGAAAGCTTCAGGCAAGCACCAAGCAAAACGTGAACTATACTGTCATGTCAGAGGCAATATTCTAATGCACTATGGAAATCTCTGAGGGTTTAAATTCGGATCCATTCACTTTGCATCGATCCATTTTGTGATCCGGTGTTGCCCTTTCTTTAGTACAAAACTTACCTCCAACTACCACGAGTGAGGGAAGCCATTAAATTCTTGCAGAGTGGAGGTGGAAAAATAAATTGTCTGTATTTTAGACCCTGAGTGATTTTCCTATAGCAATTTTAGAACGAACTAGGAAGAATTCTGCCATTTTAATCTCCTCAGTAGCTTCCCATTACTAAACAAGCAGAGAGCCGCCGTGCCAATGAGGACGTTCCGTGTCATCTTGATCTGCTGCTTTTTTTCTTTCATTAAAGCTTTAATGCAGCAATTATGGCTACGTTGCCCTATAAAAAAAAAAGGGAAAAGGCAGTTTACTTTAAAAAGTGAAATTGCATAGCCTACTATTTAATTATACACAAATGTAAATGGCCTATTTTTCCATAACTGGTTATTACAGCACTGTTTTACTTTCTGAGTTTTCACAATCTCTAAAACCTACAAAGCTTCCCGCTCTATAATTGTTTTGTTACATTATTGTTTTCATCTTATTTTTTCTTTTAATGTGAGTGCAGCAGGATAAATCTTGGTTTTAAGCCAGCCACTACTTCATCTACTTAAGCTTTTATAGATGAAGATTGCTGTAATTATCAGAATACCCGCTTATTTCTGAAGTATTATCCCCGGCAACCTGCTGCCATTTACAACCAATTAACAAGCTTTGCCATTAGTTGCATAAGGGGTATCGCAGAGTAAACCCATTGTGTGCTAATTTTCTATTTTAGATAATCAGTTTGGCCATCCAGAATGGAAAGAAGAAGAAAAGAAAAGGTTTGACACTCAGTGGCAGACATGTCAAAATTACTGCGTGTACCCCCAGAGACAAAGGTATCCTGCAACTCACTGATTGCTAGTGGCTGTCACTATTGGTTCTTAAGTATTTCCCTTTGTCTCTTTTGGAAGGAAAAAAAAAAAACGTAGGGATTCAGCAAAGTAATCATGTCCCCTGTCACATGCTCTCTGTCTTTTAAAGCTGACTAGCTTCTCTTGCTGTCCTGCCCATAATTTGATCAAATTGTACAAGTGTTAAACACCTAAAAAAAAAAAAAAGGCAGAAAGAAATTGAGCATGAGTTCTTTGGTGATTTATGTTTTTTTAACAATGCCTCTCTCAACCTCTTTTTTCCCCCACCCTTCCCTCCTTGCTATTAGAGTTAATTAATGTACGAGTATCCTCCAACTGGGCTGCTTTAAAATTACCCTACAAGCTGGTTTGGTTTAGTTAAAGCAGTGTATTGTCATTTTATTGCACTGTTTAAACCGTATCTGATATTAATATGGCCCCAGTTTGGTTGTACAGCAAGACTAGGAGCTGCAAGTCCATTGAAATTCAAGTTCACAGCAAGAGGGTTGGTAACATCACCATTTCAGGAGTGGCATCTCGAGGCCCCAGGGGACCTCTTGAACTTGTGTTCAGATATATTCTGGTAATCCGAATCTTGGGAAATAGTAAAGTAATTGAACCCCAATCCTCTCTGCATCTATCTGAAAAGTTCTAAAATCTTCCTCCTCGTTGCCACTCCTGGATAAATGTAACCAAACTCAACGTGAGAAAGCACACTGTTATTTTAAGATTACCAGTATTGATAAGCATCCGTATTTGGCATTGGTAAAGCTCTTTGGCCAAAAAGCTTCTTAAATTCTCATGCCAAGCTACAATTTCAAATCACAGAGTTCCGCACCTCCAGTGTTAGCTTATAAGTGATCTCTTCCTGGTGTAGTCAAATCTGGCTTTAGATCAGATCGGCAACCTCCTTGCTTTGCTCAGCCTCACGAGGCAACACAGTGCCTGGGCTGTCTCTAAAATCCTGAACTACTGTAAACATTCACTACCACAGGCACACACAGACACAGGCACCAGTCTCACACACACACACACACACACACACACACATCTGTGAGGGGATGCCAACCGTCACTCACATTATTTCATGAAACTACTAAAATTTTCTGTTTCTTTTTATCCAGCACTGTGGTCACAGAAGCAAAGTCATATTCTCAGGGAGGGCATGACACCATTTTAATAAGTTTTTAGTTTTCATAGACACATTGCCACCTCATTCAAAGATTATACTTGAACCTTTAGCAAAGAAGGACCTTATGCTTCTCATAAATATATCTTATTGAAATAAAGAAGAGACAATCTTGTCAAGGTTTTTTTAAGTCCTCACCTTATTGTAAAATTCTTATGAAGGAAATCCTAGCTAAAATTCCACTTTCACAGCTAGAGTACCTAAATGCTTTCTTCCTATCCATTCCCCGCAAATAGTCAGGAGTCAGTTAACAGCTTGGAGAAGGACAGGGAAGTAAGAAATAAAATGTTGGAGGTTTAACTGTTGTTATTACTATCTATCTTGTGAATCTTTACAATAGTCATGTTAATCTTGTAATATGATTTTTGTTGTCATTCTCATCATTTTTAAATTTACTTTTTTTTGCAGTATTGTCGATCACACCCCGGACCTCCTGTATGCTAAGCAAAGTGACCAACCACAAACTTCATTGTCAGTCTAAAACTTTTTGATTTAACTGTAATTGCAATCTTATTTTTCTATATCTAAAAATCTCTGATTTCACAGTTTCATTCATTGAACTTTAACCTTGTATTTGTTTGAGTTGTAGTCAAGGAGAAAACCCTAAATAACTTAGGAAATTTTGGAACTGATAGTTGCAGTTCATGCTTATAATCTTAGCTAGGATTTCTAAGATAGTCCTGGTTTAAAAAAAAAAAAAAGGTTCTCAAGACTCTATCTCCAAAAAAAGAATTTAGAAAAGTCAGAGTGGAAGCCAGGCTCACACCTATAATCCTACTTACTCAGGAGCCTGAGATCTGAGGATCATGATTCAAAGCCAACCCAGGCACTAAAGACCATGAGACTGTTTATTTTCATATCTTTATTGTAATTAATAGAGGGGTAACAGTTATATTCACCAGATAGAATATGCATTACTTCACACACATTGATACCCCTTCTCATGTTTCTATTCCCATTTCCCTCCCACAACTCCTCCCCTCATCTTGTTTTCCCCTCTTCCCTTTTCTATTGCAAAAAAACATATAAATGTATATACAATATACCAGATTACAAGGTAAGATACTGTAACAATATGAGAATAACCAAGAGACAACAAAAGACATGAGAAATAACATAGTACATTAAGAACAACATTCGCTCATTATATAGCTCTTGTTTCCATATCCTGGAGATCCTTTCATTTAGCCTCATCCTGTATGGCCTTATGAATCTATGATTTGAGATATTGTAATCCTCTGCTAGGAGAGCACAAGGTTTGTACTAATGGTGAATGAGGAAAACTATTCAGCCTATGTTCCTTTGGGACTGGCTTACTTCACTTAATATGATTTTTTTGCAAGTCTTTCCATTTCTTTACAAATGGGGTGATATTTTCTTTCTGATGGCAGCATAGAATTCCATTGTGTATAAATACCACATCTTTTTGATCCAGTCTTCTACTGGGGGGCATCTGGGTTGGTTCCATATCTTTGATATGGTAAACATTGCTGCAATGAACATCATTGTGCTAATGGATTTAGTATGTCCTTATTTCTGGATGATTGGGTAAATGCCAAGCAGTGGAATTGCTGGTCATAGGGGAGCTCTATGTCTAGTCTTTTGAGAAACCGCCATACTGCTTTCCATAGTGATGGAACAAGTTTACACTCCCACCAACAGTGTAGGAGTGATCCCTCCTGGCCACATCCCCTCTAGCATCTATTGTTAGTGGATTTCTTGATCCTGGCCATTTTAACTGGAGTGAGGTAGAATCTCAGAGTTGTTCTGATTTGCATTTCTTTTATGGCCAGAGATGTTGAGCATTTCTTCATGTGTTTATAGGCCATTCTTATTTCTTCTTCAGAGAAGTTTCTCTTTAGGTCTTTGGCCCATCTTTTAATGGGATGGATGTTTTTTGAAGATTAGTTTTGATGTGATTCAATATTTTGAGCTGTTGATATACTTTAGATATACTTTTGTCTGGTATATGGTTAGTGAAGATCTCCCACTCTGTGGACTTTCTATTGAACTTGCTAGCTATGTCCTTTGTCATATAGAATCTCTGCAGATTAATGCAGTTTTATTTGTCCAAAGTTTTGACCTGTGCCAAGGAGACCTAGTGTATCTCCAATTCTGTCTTGCAAAGTTCTCAGTGTATCTGCTTTTCTCCCAGGTCTTTGATCCATTTGGAGTTAATCTTGGTGCAGGGTGACATAGAAGGATTCAATTTCAGTTTTTTTCAGGTGCTTAACCAGTTTTGCCAGCACCACATGTTGAAGAAGCTGTCCTTACCTCACTACAGAGAAACCATGAGACTCTTATCTCCAATTAACCACCAGAAAACTAGAAGTGGCACCTTGGCTCCAGGGGTAGGGCCATAGCCTTGAGCTGAAGAGCTCAGGGACAACACCCAGGCCCAGAGTCCAAGCCACACAAAGAAAGAAAGAAAGAAAGAAAGAAAGAAAGAAAGAAAGAAAGAAAGAAAGAAAGAAAGAAAGAAAGAAAGAAAGAGTGGAGTGTGGCTCAAGAAATAAAATATCAGTCTTTATTTGCATATATTTTTATTGTAATTAATAGAAGGATTACATTATATTCACCAGATAGAAGGTGCATTGCTTTACATACATTGATACCCTTTCTCATGTCTTGGTCCCCATTTCCCTCCCCTACCCTCACCCCTCATCTTGGTTTTTCCCTCTTCCCTATCTCATCAGTCTTTAATGGCAAGAAAACTAAAGCAAAATTCAAGGCCTTGAGTGCAAGCACTTATCTAAACACACACATATACACACACATTCTCAAGTGAGGACAACCTTCGCCATGTCTTTGTCTTTTGACAAGAAAGACCACAATGTCTCTACTTACAAGATACATTCATTCCTTTATGCTTTTTTTGTGCCCTATTGCCCCATCTATATCACAGAATTTCTGGAGTTATAAAAAATACAATGCTCCTCCACAAATATTTAATCTCAGTGTTTGTGAGCCTCAATTTGAGAGTGCAAGGCTTTCTCCACCTTTTCTAGCACTGTGATCTCCAAATTCGCTGTCCATGCTCCATGTTCTCATCACTACATGTGAGGATTTATAACCTCCTTAAGGAGATCCACTTCAGGACCAAAGGCAGGATGGGAGTTTGGCCTAGTGATAGAGTGCTTGCCTAGTTTGCATGAAGATCCAGGTTCCATTCCTCAGTATCACATACATAGAAAAGGCCAGAAGTGGTGCTGTGGATCAAGTGGTACCGCTCTAGAGCCATGAGAGCCAAAGGACAGTGTTTAGGCCATGAGTTCAAGGCCCAGGACTGGCAAAAAAAAAGGGGGGGGATCAAAGGCAAGTGTTCATGTAAAATGCTTCACATTATACAAACCATATCCTAGATAAAAATGCAATTTATTGTCACATAAAGTTGACCCAAATGTTAGTCCTAACAATCACTGTGGGACTGTAACATTGCCCAGGATAAGAGTATTTCCACATGGAGCTTATGTAACTGTATGACAGGAAAAACCCAAAGGAAGAATTTAAGGCATTTTTCACCAGTCTAAGCAGGGCATAACATGTTGCTTTTGCTTGTTGACTAGGTAAGCCTAAGTCTAAAAAGACTACAGCCATGGAGAGCTATTCTCAGACCTGATGTGGCAGGAAATGCATGCAAAGTATTTTATAATCGCTTGTTAATTTTCAAAAAAGAATTCCAGTTAAGAGGAAATGAATATAAGCTGGGTGTGGTGGCTCATGCCTGTTATCCTAGCTACTCAGGAGGCTGAGATCTGAGGATCAAGGTTCAATGCCAGTCAGGGCACAAAAGGACCAGAGACTCTTATCTCCAATCAACCTCTAGAAAATGGAAAGTGAGGCTTGCCTCCAGGGTAGGGAGTAAGCCTTGAGCTGAAAAGCTCAGGGACAACGCCCAGACCAGGGGTAGAGCAGTAGCCTTGAGCAGTAGAGCTCAGGGACAGCACCCAGGCCAAGTTCAAGCCTCAAGACCCACAAAAAAAGAGAAGAAATGAATATAAAAGAGCAGTATGAGGCTAACATCAGTCAGTATTTTGGCATTTCAAAGGTATACCACAGATTAAAATTATCTAAAAGAGTGTATCTGGTGATTTTTTTAATTACCATCAATAGACTGAATGGTAAGTATTTCCCATAGAGAGGAGATTTGGTTTCTCTACCTGTAAACTCCCTGACACAAAGGCCCTGTCTATTTTGCTCATAATTGCATTCATTTTTAGAATTGTCAGTGTTGTACACAGAAATTGTTTGTTGGGTGGATGCATAGCTTTCTGTTGGTTGTATTTCCGACAACCATAAGTCTTCAATACATTATTAAGTCATCAAATGTTAAGTCTTTGGTGTTGTAACCAGTTATGGAACTAAAAGTGGAGTCAAATAGGATTTTGGTCTCAAAATAGCTTTCTAAATAGCCTTAGGATTAAAGAACCCCGCGTAAATTTTCTAAATTCAAAACTGGGGTAAAGCCTTGTTGACCATCACAACAGTAGTCACAGCTTGCAAATGTAACAGCCAATTCAAGATTTGCCCTTTTATGAAAAAAAAGTATGTTAAGATTGAACAAATACTCGGTAAAAACCAGGGGTCAATTGAGAATTCTGATTTGCTGTTGTCAGATTCTTAAGTTGTATGCAATTATTATGCCAGCCTTTGGTGATCTAATAATCATCATTAATTACAAAAGGAAAAGCAGAATTGACATTCATTTACATTATGTAGGCAAAGGCGAGCTTAAAATTAAATGTTTTTCATTTTACAATAGAACTAGAATATACTTCACCACTTGAAAATTTGTGAGCTGATTTCCTGTTTCTGTCAAAAGGTGGATGTGACTCTACCACTAATGGCAATCTTCCTTCCACTGATGAGTTTAAGTTTTCATATATTTGAGACGATTTTTTCTAGTGTGTTAATTGAAGGGTGCTTCTGGAAGGTTTTCATATTATGAAGAACTTCTTTTTGAATTAATGAAAGCAAATAAACCTTTGCAAGATCACCTTGTATACATTCAACGTTCATTTTTTTCTGTATGATGTTCAAGTAAATCATACCAGCTCAAACTATGAGAAATTTTAATAATAAAGGCTTTGTTGTCAAATTAAAGATAAGAAAATGCAGTCTTAGAATTCACATTTTAACAAAGTAAAGGTTTTTTAAAGCAATCAAAAATAATAACATACTTGTATTTTTAGCATTATCATAGAAGTATACCATAATGTTTCCAGTGTTGAGATAAAACACCTCTTTAGCTGTATGCCTATACCCATGCCTATAATTCTAGCTACTAAGGAAGCTAAGATCTGAGGATGACAAGTCAAAGCCAGCCCAAGCAGGAAATTCCTTGAGACTCTTATCTCCAATAAATGACTAAAAAGCCAAAAGTGAATGTGTGGCTCAAGTGGTAGAACACCAGCCCTGAACACAAATGCTCAAGGACAGTGCCTAGGCCTGGATCAGCACCAAAAAAAAAAAAAAAAAGGAAAAAGAAAACCTTTTGTGGCCGGGAGTTTGGCCTAGCGGTAAAGTGCTGGCCTAGCATGCATGAAGACCCAGGTCCAATTCCTCGGTACAACATACATGGAAAAAAACCAAAAGTAGTGCTGAGGCTCAAGTGGTAGAGCTCTAGCCTTGAGAAAACCCAAGGACAGTGCTCAGGCCCTGAGCTCAAGCCCAGGACTGGCAAAAAAAAAAAAAGAAAAAGAAAACCTTTTTAGGAGATAGTTCACATGAACATCTGATATTCTCATTTCTTCTGATTTCTTTATATGTTATTGTATAAAACTGCAACAAAATCTCAGTTCATTTCAAATGCCACCTTACATATTTCTTCTTGGGCACACATACAAAAAAATCTAAATCTAGCATTAGGACCAAAGTTATCAACGTCTTCACAGCTTATATCCCACTAAACTGTACAATGTCAAATTCAGTAGCATTTGATAAAGTTAAAGGACTATGAAACTCTTTCAAAAAATATTGACACATTATTTTCCTCTACAGTATAATTCCAAGAACTTATCATTTCTTCTTTACTTCTATTAATGTATTCCTGAAAGCTTTTCATATCACAGCTATACCCCCCTCACATGCACGAAATTCTTTATTGCTTTTTGACAACCCTCCTCAAAAGCGTTATAAGACATCACATATGCAAGTCCATGTTTTCAAGATATTTCTGAAAGGTGGCCAAATCAGAACAAAAGTAAGTGAACAAAAAGTGCACAAACAGGAAGATACTTTATCATGTCATCACTTCTTTTATTTTTATTTTTTAATTGTGATTATAAAAATGGTGTACTTGGGGATGGAAAGGTTGCTCAGTGGTAGAGTGCTTGCCTACCATTCATGAAGCCCTGGGTTCGATTCCTCAGTACCACATAAACAGAAAAAGGCCAGAGGGATGCTGTGGCTCAAGTGGTAGAGCACTAGCCTTGAGCACAGAAAGGCTCAGCGACAGCATCCAGGCTCTGAGTTCAAGCCTAGGACTCTCTCCCCCCCACAAAAAAAAATGGTGTACAGAGAAGTAATAGTGACATAGGTCAGGTAAAGAGTACATTTCTTTTTGAACAATGTCATCCCTCTCTTTGCTCTCTGCCACTTGACCCCTCCTGTCCCCACCCCCAAGTTCATTTTCCACAGAGTGTCTAACTATGCCTCTGCTGCATTTGCTCTCCCTTTGTCCATACCTCCATTTCTGATGCCACCTTACCCTTCCAAAACCAGGTAAATGAGATAAAAAGAAAAAGCCAGGTTCTTGTGGCTTGCGCCTATAATCCTATCTACTCAGGAGGCTGAGATCTGAGGATCACAGTTCAAAGTCCATCTATGCAGGAAACTGAGATTCTTATTGCCAATAAACTACTCAAAAAATGCCAGAAATGGCACTGTGGCACTTGCCTTGAGAAAAAGAAGGTCAGAAACTGTGCCCAAGAGTTCAAGCCCTAGGATTGGCAAGAAAAAGAAGAAAGGAAGGAAGGAAGGAAGGAAGGAAGGAAGGAAGGGAGGGAGGGAGGGAGGGAGGGAGGGAGGGAGGAAGGAAGGAAGGAAAGAAAGAAAGAAAGAAAGAAAGAAAGAAAGAAAGAAAGAAAGAAAGAAAGAAAGGATGAAAGAAAAAGAAGGAATAGAGAGGGAGGAAGAGAGATAGGAAGGGAGGAAGGGAGGGAGGGAGGGCGGGAGGGAGGGAGGGAAAGAAAAGAGAAAGAGAAAGAGAAAAAGGAAACAACAAAGAAAAAAAACTTGTTTCTATTTCCTGCAGTTCATTTTGGTAAATATTATTTTATGTGACGAGGGGGACATAGGCATTGTATGTCACCACTTTTGAAAGGGAAAGGAATAAAAGGGTAGGGAAAGAAGCTGCTGAGCACAACAGTGTGGGAAGGAAAAGATCATTTATAATGACACAAAACCATCCAGATAGAGTTCTCTGATCTGGGGAAGGAAATCCATCTGAAATGATTCTTTCATTGTGTCAGAAAGAGGTCTACATTCATTCTATGGAATGTCAATATGGGCCCAAGCTGCTCCATGCATGTTAGGGATAGAAGCTGTGATTTCAGTGCCTTTCTCAAGAATACCAATGCCTTTTCTATCTTACCATCTTACTGCCTCTGCCAGGAGCACAGCTTCAGTCGTGACAAGAATATCCATTTAATCTACCTCACAAGAAAGACATGAAGAAAAGAAATGACAGATAGCTGCTGGTACAACAGTCTTGGTAATGCTTAGTATAAAAGAATGCTTGGGTTCAAATTCTAGTCTTGCAACTATCTAGCTGTGGGGCTGTAAGCTGTATGAGCTCTCTAAATAACTGAATGGTCAGGCCCTATGGTAGACCTATATCATCAACTCTTGGAATTATGTGAATGCCAGAGCTCCCGGAGCAGAGCTCAGCATAAAACTCAGTATACAATTGGCTTTCTAGGAATCTCAGTGGTTTTATGACCTGAACAGTGTCCATCCTCTGGCCACCAGCACCATCCTACCTCTTCTCCATGCACACGAGCATTTAGAGGACTCTCAAGAATAGAGCATAATTTCACTGAACCACTGCCAGTCCATGGGAGCCCATGGGTCTTGTATACTGGATTCAGCAGCCATGTTGAACAGGCCTCGAGGCCTTCATGGAAAATTATATGGGGAAATGTCGCTGCCCGCCGCAACAACACGTCACTTCAGAAGTGGACTGGGAATGATCACAGACTCAAATCGCTGCAAGCAGAGGTCTTTTATTTCTCTCTCCTTTCTTCTCTCTCTGCCTTTTTTCCCTCTCTATTCTCTCTTCTCCTCTCTGCCTTTCTCCTTTCTCCCTTCTCCTCCTCTCTTCCCCGGAAATCCCACACTATTTATATCCTTAAGCAGCCAATCACAGTAAAGGTCATCTGCAAAGCAGCAAACAAACCTGGAAGAAATCTAGCGATCCACTCTATCCACAAAGCATGGAAGAAACAAATCAACAAATGCAAAGAAACTTCCTGGTCAGTAAGTACTGACTCATTGGCGAGCTGCCAGGTGCCATCTTATAATCTTACTTCCTCAGGAGCTGAAAGCAATGGTCTCCGACAGGGAATATCCCACTAGAGTGGACAGACATACCTGTTTGGAATCTTTGTTTCCATTTCTTATTTATGTAAAGCTTTAATTTAACCAAAGGTAAGATACCTTCATAGTATCCATTCCTAATCTTTAAAATGAAAATTTAACAATAATGATTTGACTACAATGTTTTGGGAAACTACATAGAATTAGAGACATTTGGTATAATACCTATTCAGAAAGTAATATTGTGCTATATAAATATATAAACTATATATATATATATATAGGTCATTTAAGCTATAGACTTTTTAAGTATTAAAATCAGGAGAAATCATGGCTTTGATACCATAATACTATACAATAAATTTATCCCCTCTCTGAAAACTGGCTTCTCTTAACTGGGGGTGTGATAAAAGCCCAAAGGTACAGTTTCTATGATCTGTCTGGAGATTTGGATTAATTTTGAAAACAAGGCAGACATACTGATCTTTCATTTGCTTGTTTTTTTCAGTCTTTCTTCACCATAAAGATCACAAATTTGTTAAAGGTAGAGGTCAAAGGTCAATAGTTTACCCATTTTATATTTCTCTTGGAAAGGTTAACATATTAAGACTTTAGTGAATTTAATTTATAGCATTTGATATAATCATGCCCAAATTAACTTTTTCCCCCTTTGGTCAGTCATAGGACTTGATTTCAGGGCCTGGGTGCTGTCCCTGAGCTCTTCAGCTCAAGGCTAGAGCTCTGGCACTTGAGTCCAAGCCACTTCTGGTTTTCTGGTGCTTAATTGGGGATAAGAGTCTCAAGAACTTTTGTGCCCTGGCTGGCTTTGAACTGTGATCCTCAGATCTCAACCTCTCAAGTAGCTAGGATTACAGGTGTGAGTCACCAGATCCTGGCTAACATATTTTTTAATCCAAACAACAGGCAGTAAAGAAAGACTCAGAACTAGCTAGTATTCTTGGTACATTTTACATGTGAACTCTAGCTCAAATGCACTGTTTTCTTGGATGCAAGCAAAGATAAGCCTAATTTCTTCAGAGACTTGTGACGAGCTTGAAAAATAAAAGGAAAAAGAAGAAGATGATGGAAGGGTAGATTTAGAAATGGGCAGGACCCCAGAATACACCAAAGGTTCAAAAAGCATAGTCCTAGTTGCTAGAATCAATAGCCAGGATACCACAACCATTACAGCCCCGGCTACTTCAGCTGCTCTTCAGAGAGACCCTTATGGTTCTCCAGACCTTGTCATTTCCAAAAGGCTTAGTGCCCTAACAGAACACCTCCTTGACACTGGCAACCACCACCCAACCTTACTCAGGAAGACTACAAGTGGAGATGCAATTTCCTAAGAGGAGGAAATGATTAGGGAAGTGGCACTGATTCTTAAAAAGCCCAAGACTGACAAATCAAGGACCAATGTAGCTAAAACAAAGACAACAGTACAATAGTTTTGTAAAGAAAGAATAACATGCGAAGTATTTCACAATACATTATGATTAAGGATTCTCCAAATTAGAATTCTAGTTTGTAAGAAATTAAATTTGCTCTTGCTTAAGAAATTATTTAAATGATTTCCCTCCATGGTCTGTGCCACTCAAATTTATAGAAAGAAAGAATTAAAAATGTATCCATAGATTAATTAAATCCCAGTTAAGGGGCCTGGAGCCTGGCCTGTTGTACAATGCTTGAGTAGCATGCATGAAGCCCCAGGTTCGATTCTTCAGTACCACATACACAGAAAAAAAAAAGTGGTTCTGTGGCTCAAATGGTAGAGCTCTAGGCTTGAGAAAACTCCAAGGACAGTGCCCAGGCCCTGAGTTCAAGCCCCAGGACTGGAATACAAAACAGTTAAAACCACTTTTGAGATAGTTACCTACAATGCACAAAATGATGCATGAAGAACTGTATCCTGTACTTCTTTGGCCTTTCAGGTTCAAGGGATCTAAAACTAAATTTATTCATCCCATTAATGACGTGGTTTTTCATACTAATAATGTTTCACCCAGACCCAAAGAAACAGAGGCTCAATGGTTTCTCTCATTTGTAATAATTAGTACACACCTAGGGCTCACCTAGCAGAGGATTACAAGAGTGTAAAACCTATGAGACTAAATGAAAGGACCCTTAAATAAAATTTCTTTAGAATATTCACTATCTCTGATCTTCATGAGACATCACTTCCAAACCAAGATTATTCTTCTTCCCACTTGAGAAACTTGTCACACGCTCAAAGTAGCACTAGCCAATGGTAGTAAAACTTAACAGAAGACCTTTCATTCTTAACTTTAAGAGCTGTATTTATTTTTGAAAAAGTCTATTACTCCAAAAATCTCCTAATTTTCTAGATTTATCCTATTTTCATAGACTTATAGATGAAAATAATGGATAACCTATAAGTTTCTCATTATTTTATTGTATCTGAAAATATTGGGTTGCAAAGCCACCAAATGACAGTGAGTCAAAATTTTCAGTGTTTACAGAACTAATTTTTTTTTCCCTGTGGTTAGAGCAAAACCTGGGAGGAAGGAAATTCTAAACCACACCTATAAATGGCAGATGAATCAAGCTGTGGCTCCAGAGTCTTGTTTTCATACAGGATATGAGCTGCTACATCAAAGATAATGTGTTAGATTTGTTGAAACCAAAGGAGGATATTCTTAGGAGAGGATCACAAGGGCTCGAGAGCTAGATGCATATATCATATGCATATAAGTTATTGTAATGAACTCTAACAGATGTAAACAAGAATCTTTTTAATTTATTTTTTCTATGTTTTGTTTGTGTTTTTTCCCTTTGTCAATGGTTTTGATTTCTGTACCTTCTTGTATGTAAGTTTATCTGATTTGAGCAGGGGAAGGGGAGACACAGAAATGGTGGTACAAAGGGTAAACAAATACAGTCAGTGATATTCACTAGACATCTTGTTGAAAATTAATATAAAGTTGGTCAGAGAGGACCCAGAGGGAAAAACTGGGAGAAAATAAAGGATAAGGTGACACTGAAAAGAAATGTACTTATTATTTGACTTATGTGTTACCCTCTGAATATCACCTTTACAATAAAATTTTTTTTTGCCAGTCCTGGGCCTTGAACTCAGGGCCTGAGCACTGTCCTTGGGCTTTCTCAAGGCTAGCACTCTACCACTAGAGCCACAGCACCATTTCCAGTCTTTTTCTATAGATATGGTACCGAGGAATCAAATCTGGGTCTTTGTGCAAGCTAGGCAAGCACTCTTACCACTAGGCCAAACTCCAGGCCCTAAAAATATTTTTTAAACATAATATGTCAATCAACATCTAACTTTCAGATAGTCAATGAAAACAAACTGTATTGCCATTTAGTACACACAGGAAGCCTTCCAAGTGTAGAAATAAAAATCTCTTTTAGTGTCAGAGTTCACCTTTATAGATTATTGTAGAAGTCACTGCAGAAATTAAATGAGATCAGTACATATATATAATAGAACGAGATAATTATATAGTAACCTCATTTAGTTTGTAATCTTGATTAATAATCTAATGTATATTTACCCCATATTCATACACATATCTGATAAATATATATATGAGAAGATAACACAAAAGACATTATTTGGGGAATGTCAGCAAGAAAAGGGTGTTGACGTAACTGACCTCCACCGCAGACCATTCTCTGACTCCTGGCTTTGCCTTGCTCTGGTTTGTCCTCCCTGTTGGCCACGTGGTTCTCCTCTGCTTTTGTTTCCCCATCAAAATGCTACTACAGTGACACTGTTCCAAAAGAAATGTGCTCAATACCTGCCTTACCAAGTACCAGACATGGACGGAGACACTTCGCCGACATTACTTGGGCACTTGATTTAAGAAATATCAATTAATTAGACTAGAATATGTACTAAGAACTTTCTAACCAGAACTTTTAATTAATAAGTTGGGGAAAACTTTGATATAAACCACCACCATCACCCCCAAAAAATATCAGTAACCTTGTCAAGCACATCCTTCCAAACATTTTTTGCCTTTTATTGTTTTTGAGCTATTTTATATCTCTGTAAAATTAATAATGCAAATTATTCTGGTCCACAGAAATACAAATAAGATGCAGACTGGAGAATGCAATTGACTATTGTCCCAGTAATAAATTCTGACCCCTTTGGCTTCTATTTGTAAGTCCATTTCAACATTCTTTACCTGCCCATTTGTATATGGACGTGAATTCTCCTCTGAACAGGTTGGAACGTCATACTGATGTCTTTATTAATTAATGAGTTACATAAAATCCTTAACACATGTTCATTTTATGTGTGTATGAGAATCATAATTATACCTTTTTTTCAAAAAATGATCCTTTAACAGTATATAATAACTGCTCATTATGGGACCACCTACCTCAAAATAATATACTTAGAAAGACACAGTAAATTTTTTCTAAAGCCCTTCAAATGAAAAGCATTAAATGCAGGGAAATGGTATCTTCTTAATATAATTGTGGTTTTTTTAAGGCACAGTTGATAAGGCTTCAAAGTGCCCTCACATTACTGATCCCAGAAAGAGGAATAGAGCTGAGCTGTGGGGGAAGAAAAATCCCTTTTTTTTTTCTTTAAAGAAATAATAAACTGCATTGTTGTAAGTCAGTTTAAGTAGATTCTAGTGTGGCAGTAGAGATGGGTGCCAGAAGCTACTCATATCGTTCTTTAAAATGGAAATTTACCGTCTGCTACATCACATGGACAAAATACAGAACTATTTTTCACAGCTTGTTCACTGAACAGATTATTGTAGGGGAAAAAAAAAACTTTTTACATTTTCTGCAGATTCCCAAATCTCAGTCAAAAAACTCTTGGCAATTTTTAGCAGTGAAACAGATTTCACTTTCAGATTGAGATACTCCATTTAGCAGTAGTCAGATGATCTTCCAAATAAATATAGATTCGTTTCACTCTCGATTTTCTTTAAAAAAAAAAAAACTGTTTTCATGAGGTATCTTGGAGGAAACTTGCACTTATTTGGTTTTCCCAAGCAAACGCAAAGAAAAACTCAAAGGTCTAAAAATCAGAGTTAAATAAAAAAAGAAATGTGAAACTGAAAATGTTATTACAAATAACGTGTTTTCATCATAGGACCAATAAATAAATAACCCCATTAAAAAAACTTTAGAATTAACTGTAAAATATACTACAGTCTTTTCTCCCCTAAATCTCAGCTCCCCAAAATATTACTAAACAGAATTGCATGTGTTCAGTACAATATAACAGACAGCAATATGTTGAGATACGTCACACACAGAGGTCTCTGGCCCATTTTTCTCTCTCTAGATTAGCTTTATCACTTAGGTAAAAAGCAACTTCACTTAGGAGTTTATTTCTAGGGCTCCTTTCTCCTAATCTACAGTCCTTAATGCCACAGAAAATCTTGAGTAGGTCAAATTTAAGAAGCAGTTAAATCTACCCCTAAACTGAGAACAAGGGATTGGGAAGGGGAGAAGCATTTGTCAGTTTAGGGAAATTCTTTTGGTTTTTGTTTTGTTTTGTCCCAGTGCTGAGCTTGAACTCAGGGCCTTGTGCTCTTGGCTTGGCTAGTGTTCTTCCACTTGAGCCAAAGTTCCATGTCCTGCTATTTTGCTGATTAAATAGAAACAAGAGTCTTATGGATTTATCTGCCCTGGGTGGCTTCAATCTGTGATGTTCAGTTCCCAGCATCCTGAGTAGCTAGGTACTGCACTGCCAGCACCACTGGCTGAAAATAACAATTTTAATGCAATCCCAACATTCAGGATTCTAAGTCTCCAAATTCCTGTGCTAAATTTTGTCAAGGATTTTCCACGTAAGAAAACTATATTGTAAACCATGAACAAAGTCCAGAAATACTGATGATACTTTACCTTTATATCTACAAAAACATAGCATGCATATGAATACTATAGGTTATCAACTTTATTTCAAAAAATTGCATTTTAATCATTTTAATATATTTTGTTGAACATTTGTCTCAGTGATGTCTAACATGATCTCAATTAAAAGCAAAGGAACCTGGAATGTAAAGCTTTACCAAGGACAGAAAACCAGAGATGGGTCGGGCAGTTAAAAGCATTTTATTATTCTTCTAATGACAATTTTACTATCTGGGAAGGACTCATTACATTCTTTCCGAAAGCCACATTTCCATGGTTAATGTGACACAGTAGAATAAGTTTGTTTTTAAGCCCACTATGACTCATTAGGAGGTTTCCAAAAATGTTTTAAAGTCTATTTTTTAACATTCTCATTGTTCTACAAATAATTTGGACAATAGGAAAGAATAAAATTGTTCTTTTCATAATTACTTCAAAATAAAATTAAACTACTATCATATAGGTTCTGACAAACTCAGTACGGCTACTATAACCTGAGGACAAAGTATTAAACTTCATAAAATTTTGCATGGTAAGAAGTAAGCTGTTTGGCTTCAGGATGACAACTGGCTTTGAGACAAAGCTGTTGTGTTTTTTACACAAAAGTGCTGTTTTAATTTACATTTCACTACTTAGAAGTGGTATGATGGAAGAGAGAGAAAAGTATAAAAACCTAACGCTTTAAGCATTTCTTTTTTCAGTTTGAGAAGTTTCTGATATAAACCTAAAGGTATTTTGAAATTGTAATCCAAGAAAAAGACAACCTGAGATAATATAATAACATTTTACCATCCAATTAATATACTTTATTTTTATAAAATTAATCCCAACATTTGGGCCTGCTGTTTTTGTTTAAAAAGCTCATTAGAATAAAACATATTATAGAACCCAGACTGATAAAAAGCTTAAATAACTGAAGAAAATAACTTGATGCATAGAGCTAATTGGACAAGCCAGTGCAGGTAGCCAGGAATGGACAGATGAGTTCGGGAGAAGAATTGAAGCAAGCATACATAGTTGCATTTGCTCCTACTTTTTCTAAGCCTGATCACATTTGAACAAAAATTTATAATAGGAGCTAGAAACTAAAATGTTCATATGTGGCTCAGGAAAAGTCAACCTCCAATTCTAATCTTTTCATCTAAGAAACAGGTATAACCCTATATACCAAGTGATTCTGTGACCATTGCTATTTCTCAAACTGCAAGGATTCTTCCTAGACCTCCTATTTACTCCTGGCTGCTCGTTCAGAGTACAGAAGCTCTATTAACCAGTCTAGAGAAGTCAGCCTTCCTGAAGACCGTCTTCTTTATTAGCCAACTCCTCTACCTTCCTAACTGTTGAATGGTTCAGTCTTCTTTTGGCATGGCAGTTTGTAAAGGTAGTTAAGTCAAATCCTTTATTACAGCATCATTTACTGGATCAAAAGGCAAAGTGCACACTGGCGACTGAGAGCTTTAGCCAGACTTACAATCTCAATGCAAGAAATCCCTTGTGAAAACAGTTTAAAGCAGATTTCTGATTTCAGCTAGCTTTCAGCTACAGCTGTCCATCCTCCAGAGCACTCAGTGACAGCCAATGGTGCCTACCAAATGAAGAAAATGATGAAAGCTCCTACTATGACTAGCTGCTTGCCATATATGGGTAGCCAGTGACGTAACACAACGTTTTGAAGAGTTTAGAGACACAGAAACAGAAACCAACCGAAATGTTCCTAAGCAACTTTGGCCTACACAGCAGAACCATGAATGTGAAATTGTAAAATATTTCTCTAGTGGCTATAGATGATTTATTTTAATTGACTTTAACCAGGACTAAAGGTAAAGAGTGTTAAAGTTGCTGCCAAGAGGGGTTAAAGAGGTGAATTATTTACCATGTAATTCCCATTACATGTCCCTTTTCCTCTGCTCACCTTTTGCTTTTCTTTAAAATCCAACTTTGTCTTTAGCTACTAAGTCTCCCCTGGTTTATAAATTGCCCTGATCTAACTACTTATGCACCATATTTCATCTCTTTTCACATTACCTTGATTCTTTCAATACTGTGTGGGTCCTCAGACACACATACATATACATATACATATATTCTCACACATATATGCACAAATATATAACTATATATGTGTGTATTTATATTAGTGGTTATAAGATGGTGTAAACAAGAGAGAGAGAAATTGTCTTGATCCCAAATGAGATCTTTAACCAACATAGACAGTCTACATTTCTCACTCCTCACTTGGCCTTATTTTAGTTGGGGGAAGAAGGAGCAAATTGCTCACTTGTTTAAGAATTCTCCTTTGCAGGGGGGATGGCCTCTCCCTGCTGTTTTAATAACACTTATAGATGCTATTCCAATAGGGTATTTTGTTTGCTTTTTTGGCTTTTTGCTTTTTTTGCTCTTAATAGTCATTTTATCATAATTGGCCTTTCTTTAACTGGTTTTCCTGTGCATACCCAAAATGCACTGCCTAACTTCATTTTACAATTCTGGACATATTGCACAGCAAGGTAGTAAAGTACCAGTTATCTGAAAGATTTTTTAAAAGAACATCAAATAATATTTTATTCAAATGTTCAAACTTATAAAAATTATCAAATCATAAATGCTCCAAATTTTCCTCATGAAAAAGTTCAGGAAGCCCTAGAACTACTTCTCTGAACCCTTAAAATATATTCTAATCCCCAATCTAATAAATGCATGTGTTCACCTATGCCTTTTATTTTATTGTATTTCAACCATTTAGCAAGTAAACACTTTTACATTAAATCTGGAGTTATTTTGTTTGGGGAGGACTTCCTTCATGACATTTCTGACCTTATAAAAAGTGTTTCTAAAATGATTATACAGTTGTTTTATGGCTTAACTGTTTATGAGGACAATCCTGTATATTGTCACCTACTGCTGAGAATGTAGTCTCTAGGAAACTTGGATCAAACTCTTATGGGTTGATAATTTACAAGGATTTAGTGTAAATCTGTATTCATTTTTCTATTTCAATTTTCATGGTCTCTTCAACTCCAAAGAATACATGAGCTTTTATCCCAGGAATGAATGCTGTGGCTGCTTTACCAGGGAAGACATGCACTGCACCATCTGACTAAAGCCCATATCTCCCCAGCTAAGTAGCTTCTTTTAAAATAAAAAAAAAAAATTGAGCCACAAGTTCCCCTTTCCATAATCTCTGAGGAAGCTGCTGAGCATTTGAGTGGCAACCTTACTTGGATCATACTCACAAGCAAGGGGAGATTATAAAAGAGATATTTACTAAGTGAACTGCAAAACACAGCCTACATTTGAAACTTGAAAGGGAAAAAAAATTTAAGCTGAATGTTCATGGCATTCTCATATAAAGTTTACAGTAATCTGAGCCTCTGACTCTCAGGTCAACTCGTGGTTTTGCACTTGGAAAGGAGGCTGGGCCAGTCGGTTGGTATCGACTCTATCAAAATTAGCCAAGATCAAAGCACTTGATGTCTTGACATCTCTGATTTTTATTAAAAGCTTCCCTTGGCTTCCTAGCTGGATGTACTGCTTTCGGAAGAGCCTGGTAGTACTGATAGCTCAAATTCTGTAACCCGGTCCTCTTAATTAACAAGGGTATTGAAACCATGTTATGGCTGTGAAGATATAAGTTGTATTGGTACCAGAAGTGATAAAAAGAAAACTAGTAATAAAGAAGATTTAGAATAAATATTCTGTCACCAGGTTTAACTCCTTTCTAGTCAATTAGCTCATTATTCTTCCTAATAATCAAGTAAAATCTCAGCACATACATTCATTTAAAAAATCAAAAAGCTTTTGAATACAATTAAAATTGAACAGTGAATGATGACGATTGATAGTCAAATTTTTCTTTTTGTAATTAGTTAATAACTCAAAGCTCCAGCCCATGAGTTATTCACAATTCAGAAAGGAGGCTTAGCTGTTTGGTACAAACATATTATATAAAAATCTCTAGGATATAAACAGGAAATCTATCCCCCTCTCCTCTGTGGTTGAGGAGTCTGCTGTATTAAATCAGAAAGATTATTTTGATTTTCATTCACACAAAACCTGACTGCTTAACTCAAAAACATATTTTCCTCCTTTGTTGGGAAATTCTAAGCTTCAATCTCATTGTTTTCACAGGCCAGTCTACTGTTCTTGGCGTAGCTTACTTTTCTTTTTCTCAATTCTTCATAAGCTAAATTTTTCCTCTTTTAAAATACCTTTATTCTTTCCATTCATCCACACAGGCTGAAGATGTAATTTCTAAGAATTTATAATTATAAAAAAATCACTCTACTGAAGAGTAAGAAACAAGTCATCTTTAATGCATTTGGGGTTTTTTAAATTATTCAACAGACTCTTACTTTTAAGAAGAAAAGGGAAATAACAATGCAATATCTCAGTATCCATGTTATGCCATGCAATAAAAGAAAATCATAACTTTTCCTCAGATTTCAGCAAGTTTTCTATTAGAAGTCTTTCCTGGCTATTTAAATATGCTTAAACTAATGGTTTTCTGTAATTTGTCTTTTTTTTTCCCTTTGGAAACATACCGTGCTATTGTCAGTTTTTAAAAAGAAGCAATTTTCTGACTTTTGAGATTGAGTAGGTCAAGAAAAAATTACTACTGTTGGAAACCTATAATTAAATAGAAAATGCAGCTGCACTATGAGAAACTAAAATTAAGTTTATTCTATTAATACTTGATTCTAAAGTGCATTTTTGAATGTTCGGTTAAGGTTTCCTTTAGAGCCTGACTTTCCCCAGACTCTGTCTTCACTGAATACTTTTAAGAAGTAAGATGTAGGAATATTATCAATCAATTTTGATGGAGAAGCATTTCCTGATTTCTTTATTCTCTCTTTAAAATGTCATTGTCAGAAGTATTTTTAAACAAATGAACTACTCTTTATCGTGGTACCTTTATTTCCACTAGATTATTTTAAACAAATATATATTCTTCTTTAAACAAGTACAATTTTAAGTTTACATCTTAATCATAATTTTAGAAAGGGCTAGCACTTTAGAAAACAATCTAAACTTTTTGTATTAATTTTCCCTCTTGCTAAATTTTTTAAGTATCATATATGACATTTTATTTCATAAACAGCACTCAAAAGGGGGCATGGACTAAGAATACCAGCTAATCAGCTGATTGTTGAATTTAGAAGATTAACAAATCTACTTCCTGATTACACTTCCCATCATCAAATTAGATTATAATTAAAGAGTTAGGATATTTGTATAAACACAAACTTATAAATAAATACTACCATTTAGAACAATTTGAAAAGTCATAATATTTGTCACTGCTTAATTTTAATGGCGTATTTTATCAAATCAAGATAAAGACTCTTTAACCTCCCCTACAAAACTCTTGGATTGAAATCTGAATAACATTTACATATAATTAAGTAGAATGCAAAGGCTTATTGAAGTAAATGAGTATTATAAAATTATCTCGAAATAGTATTGAAATACTATTGATCTTCATGTGAAGCAAAAGCTGAGTGTCAAACCACATTGAGACCCAGTGTTTGCTATATTTTTAATCATAAATATTGGCTAAATCTTTAATCATAAAGCTTATGATTCCTCATTTTAAGTACACTTTAAAATGGCATGGCAATGTAAAAAAAGTATTAGAAACTATTTAACTGTAAATAGACCATAAGCTTTGAAGGGTTTTTTTTTTTTCCTACTTTGAGGGGAAAATAGTAGTGAAACTATTTCCTAGGAAAGTATGTTCTGGTTTTGTTTTTACTTTTGTTTAGGATTGTTTTAAACATATTCATCCAACATGTTGATCTCTTTATTCTAGCTACAAACCAATGGTATACAGAAATGATGGTATAGTATCTGGAGAAAAAGATACATACAATAAATATTTTCTCCCAGTAACTACATATTTAGTGAAAGTCTTAGGAAAGCACAAGTGGGAAGCAGGGAAGATTACAATTAAACTAGGGCTTTCCTGAATCTGCACTCTTTGACTTTTCTGTGACCTGTGTTGGTTGGTCATTTCTATTCATTTACTCATGTGTTAAGATTATTAGGATTCTATCTCCCAGATGCTTATTTTCCATAGAGGGGAAGAAAACTGATCCATGAAGTTGCTCTTAGCCTAAAATGCCAAAGAATCTGTCACAGACTCTTTCCTGGTTGAGTTTGGCATCCAGGGTTCTTGAAGCTGGCAGGGTTCAGGATTAGGTCCTAGAGCAAGGTGTGAGAGACCCGCTGAGAACAGTATCTAATCCCAGGTGACAACTGAACCTATTGTTAGCTTAACTTCAATTTCATTTTCAATGAATTGATAACATAATCAGCCATGCGTCTTTTGTTTCTTTTCCTTTCTTCTTTCTTTCATCCTCTTTTCTTTCTTTCTTTCCTTCTTCCTTTCTATTTTTTTCCTTTCCCTCTTCTTTCCTCAGTCCTTCCTTCCTTTCTTCCTTTCCTTCTCTCCACCTCTATCTACCTAGCTATCTGTCACACACACATAACAGCTAGCCCAGATTCAATCCAAAAATGATTGAAAAGCATGAGATTTCTTTGTCAATTTGCTTCAGGTCAAGGACCTAATGAATTCATCATCGTCACATTTCCTAAGTACCATACAGAGATCAAAAACTGTAAAGGAACGTTGGGGCTATTTTTAAATGGGAAATTGTGCTTTGTAAAATTTTGTGTTGTCTTCTCTCATATTGAATTTTAAAAATCTATCAGTTTAGCTATGTTTGTGCCCATTTTTCATACACACACACACACGCACACACACACACACACACACACACACACGAGAAAACTGCTTCTATTGAAAAATCAGGATGTAATAAATAAGCTTTCAAGAGATACCTGTCAATGTCATTCTTTGTCTGCATTTAGTCCTACATGGCAGTCAAACCGACTATTATAAATGTCATGATCAGTGTCCAAAATGTTTAGAAATGTCATTTACACTTACAGGGTTGTTGTGGTTATGTCGATATGGTTTTACACCAAAATGAAAAACAAAGAATATAAGCCAGCTCAAGACTAAAATTACCTGCAGTGTTTTCTGTAGCACATTGTAAACACAGCTCCAAATCTCTGCTATAACAATATTGTTTCTAAAACTTTCTAATTTTTAGCATCCCTTAACTTTTTAGTGCCATCTATGCACTAAGTTCAACTTCCAGAGGTTATACAGAAATCTTTATAGTCTTTGGGAGAAAAGGACATAGTGCAGCAGGCAGAAGAAACAGTTAACTAATTCAGACTTTGAAATCATAACAGATCTTCATCACACACTGGTATAATCACACTAGAAGTTCCTCTGATGCGAGTTCATCAGTAAGCAGTAATCAGACAGGAGACTTCTTTGAAACTTTTCTGATTCATAAATAATACAGTAGTTTACAAAGAGGAAGTTTGTGGGAGGCAGGAGTACACAGTCTCGCGATCCATCTGTTATTATAGAATCCAGAAGAGCTGAATCAGGAGCCACGTTGTTTACGATAGAAAAGATGCTTGCTGAAATAATTATTAACCAAAAATGTCATGTTTTTACTTTTGTAAATGTCTGAGTCATGTGGTTGTGATGAAAGGAGACCCACCTGTGTGGATACACGGGAAGGTTTACATGAATTACCAATATAACAGAGTTGCAAATGTAAATTTTTTTAAAGCTGCTTTAAGGCCTACTAGAATACATCCTCATTCTTTGATTATTTAGTTAAGACCTTTAAAGTTTTCCTCAAATATGTGCTTTCTAAGTATTTTGTGAGTGTATATGGACATAACTTTAGAATCTTAGTTAACCAAAGCATGTGAAGATTTAGTTGTTAGTATAAAGCTCAAATAACCAAAACTAAAATGTCTTTTCACTTCTGACCCCAACTCTCCCTTTCCTTCTCGTCAACATAAAACACACACACACACACACACATATGTAAACACACACACACACATACAACATGTAAACACACACACACAGACACTTAAAAGAAAGGATTAATTTAATGTGAGAGTTTCTCTGCTGTATTGCTTTCAGGTCCAGAAATTATTCCTTAAGTTTAACTTACTTGATACTTTGTCTTTTTTATTTTATTTGGAAAGACAAACAAAAAATGTGTTACTGTAAAGGAATCTCAACAGCGAGATACACTTCGTTTCACATTCACTCTGAATGAGATAAAAATGCTTTTTCTGTCATCCAGGTTTTCTTTCTGGAATACAGTGATAAGAATAAATAGATGTATCACAGCTGGAGAAGATGATGATTTCTGACAGAGGTCGCTAGCATCTGGTAACAAGACCAACACAATTATTTCTAATGATTCCCAATAATACAAACTTAGAAAGACACACAATTGCTTTATCATTTTCTCCACTAGAACTAGATGATGCCCAAAGAAAAATCACCTTTAAAATCAAGCCAAAATAGGACAGCAGTGTAGAGACATAGCTATCCTCGTCACAAAGTGCAGCAGCAGGTATATGGATGGGAAGTATCTGCCATGTATCATCTTTATTGAGTTTCACTTTGCTTTGGGATATTTTGCTGCATTTCACAGAAAACCCATGACATAAAAATCCACCCATAATGGCCCTTTAAGTACATTCAGCTGAGCTGAGCCAGGCAGAGAGGATCTTGGCAAGTGAAACTTTTGAGCTCATTTTTCCTACAAACGCTGACAACACTGCCACCTTCTGGCCCTGTGGACATTGCAAGCCTCTGTTTTGTCCAACTGTTAAAAGTTCATTATTTGGAAAACGAATCATCTCCAGCCAGGTTTTCAAATACCAACGCCGTTTTAATTCGTAAGTGTGATGTTGTGCCTTTATAGCTAGGATGAGGACAACCTAACTCCTGGGTTTCTTTTTCGTTGTGAGTACAAAGTTTTTTGTTTGTAGCTGCTAAATTATTTCACTCTCCCACTGTTGCATTCTTCCCTCTCGTTTTCCAACACTATCTTATCTTAACCTGTCTTTCTTGCTGTGTCCTACCGCACATGCAATTCTGCGGATATGTGTGTTCTTTTTTGCTGTTTCCCTCCCCAGTTTTATGGGTGGCATTCATTTGAAATCCATTTCATCCTCTAAGCTCATGCTGTCTATATCTGTCTCCCATGGCTCTTCATTTAAGCCACCTTCTATTTTTCTTACATAGTCCAAAGTAAGTAAAAGTTTTTTTAAAAAAATGTAAATCAATAGCTGTAATTGTTTTTGGGGGGGAAGGGGGTAAGCTTTTCACCCTATCTGCTATTGATGAATGTTGAAAAAAGATCCATCTCTCCATGTATACTCGGCAATGGATAAATAACCAAAATAGAAATGTCTCTTTCAACCTTTCAATATATTCAGTACAGTTAACCACCAAATGGAATAATGGTAACACACTGAGAAATTTGTAATGGTTTTTAAAAACTACCTCAGAAAAGGTTCGGAGACTGTTGGGACATGGAGGGTGAGATAGAAACATAATTAGGTGACCGATCCTGCCACGGGCACAGGAAATGGCCCAAGAGAAAAGAATAGGATTTTGTAAAAAAAAAAAAAAATGAGGGAAGAATGTAAATATCTTAATCAAATGAGTGCCCAAACAAAGGATATTTGAGCTTTTCTACTGAAAAAAAAATAAAAACAGTTCTTTTTGGGTTTTGGTTTTGTTTTGTTTTTCACCGAGCTTGTCAAATTTTAATCAGGGAGATGGGTGAGTGACAGATGAAAAGCTGTAAATTAGAAAATGTAAGTGAGCACAAAAAAGAAACAACTGAAAAGAGAGAGCGAGAGAGAGGCACGAAAGCTGAGCCCAGGCTGCTGGGAAGGAGAAGCACAATGAGGAAGACACTGGAGAATGGGGAAGTTAAACCAGGTGAACTAAACTCCTTTAAGTGCAAGAGGAAGGTGTGGAGGGGAAGCAAAATACTAACTGGTCCTTGGTCCCTCAAGTTTAATAAAAGACTACTCTTCGGACCAGTGCAGGAGGGAAGAGTACATTTGAAGCTCTGCTGACCCAATTTCAAAGGCAAAGAACCTGAAGCCAATTTTAACTCATCCTTATTCATTATTTTGTAACTGAACAATGATTTTTATTTTTTCTGATTTCTAAATAGTTGTACAAAAAGGTTTGCATTGAACCTGTCAGTTGATTATAACCATGAGTATAATGAGGTGTGAGTTCTGAGTATGAGTTTTGGATGAAGTTATAGCTCCACCACTCAGAGTCCTGGAGTTATCTTGGTCCTGTTTGGAAGTCACCATGCCATGGCTTCACTGAGAAGTTACACTAGCACTTCCTAAAATTTGCCCCCTACAACTGCCTGGTGAGCTTTTAAAATTGGTAGTGTTGGGCTGGGAGGTGGCCTAGTGGTAGAGTGCTTGCCTAGCATGCACAAAGACCCAGGTTTGATTCTCCCATACCATATACATAGAAAAAAGCTGAAAATGGTGCTGTGGCTCAAGTGGTAGAGCTCGAGCCTTGAGAAAAGTCCAAGGATAGTGTCAGGCCCTGAGTTCAAGCCCCACGACTGGCAAAAAAAAAAATTGTTAGTGTTGGGATCGTACACGCACACATAGGAGCTACTGAGCTGCTGCATTTATTATGACTGTCTGGAAATCCAGCAGGCTTCCTGCCTACATTTACCTATTTACATCATTCAGGGAGCTGACTGAGAACCACCGAACTAGACCACAATGCTCAGCTCTGCAAGGCAGAGCCCAAGGGGAGGAACTCTTTGACAACCCCTGTAAGTGACACTGAGAAACACTGACTTTCTGGCCTTCCACCTTTGTGTATGTGCAGGTCCTGGACCTTCATTGCAAGCCCATTTCCTATACTGGAGAGTGGAACATTTGTGTTTCCTAATCCTCATGCCTGAGGACCAGCTACTTACTCTCCTGCTTCCTTTGTGAAGTGGGCTTGATCACAAAGCTGTTGAGAGGATCAGGGGAGATAATGCGAGCAAATCCCTCCGCTTACTGCCTGCCAAATAGTCAGCACTCCAAAAATGTCAGCCGTTATTATTATCCATTTATTCATGAGTTAATTCCCTGCCAACATAAAGGATTTAGAAAGAAGTGGGGGAAGCGATCCTGTAAGAAAGAAAGTATCAAGAACTTTATCACAGTAGCCGGTAAAAGGGACATTGGAGAGACAAGAAGACGACGAAATAATTTTTGAGAAAGGTTCAGAGAAAGTTGCAGGTAAGGCATGAAAGAGGAAGAAGTCTCTGTTGAAATCCAAGACAATATGGAACTCTTTTATCTTTTAGCCAATACCCCCAATTAAAGAATTTAAGATTAAAACAAAACAGCAACAACAACAACAACAAAAAAAAACAGCTGGAGACACCGTCATATATACAGCAAGTGAGAGTCGGCAATCACCCCCCCCCAAGCTGAGACTCCCTCTCTCCCCCCACCAGACCCCTCCTATGCACACCCCGCCTTTCAGTCCTGGGCTTCCACAGGTGATGAGGCCAGAGTTCTCCTGGGAGACTTCCTTCTAGCTCTCTGTGGCCAGCAACCCTTCTTGAAGCGGCCAAACCAGTCCTGGAGTTAGGGAGTCCTTGATTTTTAAGGGATCCCACTGGCCTCTCAGCTCTAACCTTGCAGATTCTATGTAAGTTACCTAATGATAAAGAACTCGCTTACACTCCACATGAGGGGTGTGCCCCCTAGAAATACTGTGGTGGGGAGAGCTGTTGGACCAAAAATAACTGCACTGTGAACAAGACGAATGCTTATAATTGAGTTATATGTATTATCTTGAAGCAGTTGAAGTCTGAAAGGCAAATTAACCTAAGGCACCCTTGGTAACCATTATGGTGGGGTACAAAAAGCAGATCGCTCTGGGTAGGAAGAGTTTCAGCCAAGGCCAGGAAAGCTAGATGATTGGGCATTATGTGTAAATTGGAACCTGTTTTCACAATAATCAACTTGTTAATTTTCAATGAAATTATTTCAAAGAAAAATTTTAGCATTTCCTGAACTCTCTTTATTTGCCTCTATCCCTTTCTTTCAGCAGATGGACATAATGTCAATGTTTAAAAGGAAGTATTTATGCCTTTCATTCAGCAGTTAATTACTACCTGTCACGCAGAGGAAGATTTCAGGCAAGCCTCGGCAGAGTTAAATGTGTAGCCTCTCTTGTAGCAGAAATTCACTCATTCAACAAATGCATAATGGAGTGTGGTCTATGCCAGGCACTGTGGTTGTTTCACTAGAAACTGGTCAATAAACACCCCTCAGATCATCACAGTCCACACCACAAGGAACAAAGGTGTTACAGGCTGAACTACAACTCTCCCAAATTTATACAGCCTAAACTCAGATACCTCAGAACATGATTGTATTTGAAGACTGGAAGTGATTAACAGGAGGTAAAGATGAGGTGAGAAACAAATAAAGCCTTCAGGGTAGATGGTAATCCCACTTGCCTAGGGTAAGAGGAGGCCATTGCTCACAGAGGAAGAGCATTGCTAAGGAGGAGAGCATCTCTAAGCCAGGGAGAATGGCTTCAAGGGAAACCAATCCAGTGGCTACCTTAATGGCGGACTTCTAACCTCCAGAGCTGTGAGAAAATAAATTCTGTCCTTTATGCCACCTGGTCTCTGATATTTTGTTATGGCAACCCAAACAAACTAATATACCAGTCAAATATTTACAGAGGAAAAACAAAGTTATTGTTCTTCCTCCTCTACACCAAACTCCAAGTTCCTTGAGCCCTATGGACAAAGATTCATTAGTCTTCCTTTAACAAGGGAAATGTATGAGGTGTGTGTGTGTGTGTGTGTGTGTGTGTGTGTGTGTGTATTAAATATTTCATGACACAAACCTTCAGAGACAAAAATACTTGATGATTTATGTGCCAATTTGTTACATTCTCTTAATTTCCTCTAGAGTAAGCACAATAAAGTAAAACTTGGTGATATCAGAGAATATACTTTGCACAAAATAGTCCAACTTCTACACTGAAAGATTAGTGCTGCCTGGATCCGGTACACATGTCATCTTTCTGGAAAGCCATTTGACACAAATCAGTCTAAAAAATAAAACAAGCAGGTGCATAATATATTACTCAGAATAAAATAAACATGGCTTCATTTTTAAGTGCCAGAGTTTATTTTGTCCATTAAAATCTCCATCGGCTACTGCATGTTGGCGCCCTCTTGTGTCCACTCTGGGATAGCTTCACGAAATTTGTGAGCAATTCACTTTAAGTCCTCTCATTTTTAAACACGGAAAATAGTGAGAGAATGTGCAAATTCCTGTTCTCTACCCGAGTGATACCAATCATAAAAATACTTGGTTAAGATATATATTGGATTTTGGCATTTCAAATAAGCATCTCTATATTCTCTGACTTCCTGAATCTTTGTACTATGTAGATTATCGTAGGCCAGAAGCGTTTTCTTTTGGTCTTAGACTTAACTGGTATTCTTAACAATTGGTATTGTTTTATCAGTCTCTCAAAATTTAGTTCTAGAATATCTCTCTTTAGCAGTTATTAATTTTATTTAGATTTCTATTAAAAATGTTATGTAAATGTTTGCAACATAAACCATAAAGTATGTCACCTACAATGAGTATCTATGCACGTATTTTTGAGATGTCAATTTTTAATGTGACCATGGCTGTTCCCATCAAACATCACCTCACGCAGATTAGTTTAGTATGTTGGCAATTACAGTACAAAAGGTCATATTGTACATTAAAGGTAATTTCCCCAATTCAGATCTAATAAGGCATTCAACTTGATTATTTCCTTGTTTGGTGTAGATACCATAAAATGTGAATTGGCATCTACATTACAACCTATCTGAGCCCATCCCTATTTCTCATTACTAAAATTTGTTTCAAATAGCATACATCAAACTCGAACCACGCAATTTATATTTACACTGTACTCAGATATACAACCATGTTCATCTGGTACCTAGACCTTATTTCTTCTAAAGCCATCATTAAACTTCTCATGTGAATTCACTCAACTTCACTCCACAGACAGGAGGACTGGCAGTCTGACAAATAAGGGGCTATTTCAGAAACTTCTCAAAGACACAAAGGCAGAATAAATATCATGTAAAGCACAAGTTAGATTGACAACTGTGGAGAACAAAGAAAAACAAATGGATGCTAGAATCTACAGAAACAGTTTGGAGGCAGAATAAGAAATCTCAAGAGCAAAGCCTATGCCTTTGGTCTCCACCGAACATTGCCCAGTGGAACTCTGACCCCCTGTCACCAGGCACAGAAGACTGATTCTTTCTCAATCAGTGATGGGATAGCACATAATCTGTCATTAAGAAAAAGGATATGACTTCAAAATGCAGTACACTAGTAATTATAGAGCTAGGGGAAAATACACAAATAATTCCCTCGTGGGTGGGGAAATATTCTTTTGGATTCTGAGAATTAGGTTTGAGATTGGAACTGTGTATAAAATCACCTAATCTGAATTTTGGGAGTCAGTTCACAAGGACAGTAATTAGTGATGTCTTCACCCCTGTGACACAGACACAAATGCATGGGCATGCGTGAACATGGATGCGTAAAGAACGAAGGCCTGAGAATGAAGAGGTCAGATGAGTCCTGCAGCTCTGGGCTGTCTCCATGAATGCTATTCTTTCTTTGGAGCTTGAATGAACTCTTCTGTCCTCTGACTTTCAGCAAACTCTGTGCTTGCTTTATTAAAGCCAGCTTGTGTGTACCTAGCTGAGTATTCATCACAGTAGGTGCTGGGTCTTAATCAGCCTTCCTTCCAAGAGGCTGGATCAAGGAAGACTTTGGAAAGCTGAGGACCATTGGGGGAACCTGCACCAGGATAGGGAGCCCCAGGTGTTGGCTAAAGGTCCTGAATGGTCTTCTTCTGCCTAGGACAAATCCAAACACTTGTTTGAGCTTTCAAACCTCACAGCATTGAAATAAAAAATATGCCTCAGAAAATTACACAAAGGGAACTATTTAAAGGGGGGAGAGAAAGAGACATAAATGTGGTTATTACATATCCAGAGACCACTTTTTAATGGTGCATAGGAGAAGAAAATAAAATGCCCATGATTATTAATTTCACATGTCAATTGTATTCACAAAGGGCCCTGCTATTCAGTAATACCAGTCCAGATGGAATTATGAAGGGGTTTTTAGATGTGATTTACATTAAAGCCCAGCTGACTTTGAATAAAAAAGATTCCCCTCCTTAATATGGGTAGGCCTCATTTTATCTGGTTGAAACTCTGAATAGAATAACGTGTAAAGGCTGCAGCCTCTACCCATAAAGGCATGAGTCAATTTCTTAGACTAAGAAATGGTAGTACAGACCTTGTAATAACACCGTTCAGGCAGGATGATCCTGAATTCAAGGCCAATCTGGGTTACATAAAGAGATCATATGTCAAAATGAATGAGGGGCCAGGAGTTTAGCCTAGTAGAATGCTTGCCTAGCATGCACAAAGACTTGGGTTCGATTCCTCGGTACCACATACATAAAAAGCCAGAAGTAGTACTGTGGCTCAAGTGGTAGAGCTCTAACCTTGACAAAGCCCAAGGGCATTGTTCAGGCTGTGAGTTCAAGCCCCAGGATTGACAAAAAAAAAAAAAAGGATGAGGATTTGCTGTGTAGCTTTGCAGTAGTATTACAGCATGTCATCAAGAACCAGCAAAGACCAAGACCACTTTAAAAAGAGAATAAAGTACTGTATTGCTGGGGACCTGACTAGGCTCGCACCAGAAAAGGTTATGATGGTGACAGAGGAAAGACTCTGAATGTTGTACAAGCTGCTTACACACACACACACACACACACACACACACACACACACACACACACACACCAGGTCAATAATCAGAAAGGCTAAACTCAGAGCAGTGATATCAACTCCAGGCCAGTGTGCAATTTCAAAAATGACCTCGTGGGTTTTCTGTTATGAATCCAGAGACTCGCCTGGTCTGCCCAAAACCTTACCTGGACACATTCTAGCAACATGGCTGCTGGACAGTCCTGGGACATGGTTACCAGGGAGGGGCAGCTATGACCCCTTACGTACGTGTGTGTGTGTGTGTGTGTGTGTGTGTGTGTGTGTGTGTGTGTGTGTGTGTTGTGTTGTTCCCCCATGTTTTTACTTGCGACATTTTGGTTGTCACATCATTTGTTTTCTTGGATTATTTAACAGTTTGGGTTAAGATGAAATGATGGTATACGTGCATGCAGTGTTATTTCAATACGTGTAAACCACATGTACTGAATCAGTGATTCACATTCCAGTCTCATTTTTTATGCTCTGAGCCTTAGCTATATTCTCTTCCAAATTTTCATAAAATGTGTAGTAGGTTATTATAGACTGTAGTCACCCTGGTGTGATGTGGAGATTGGAATTTATTCCTTCTGTGTTTTCGTGGCTATGATCTATCTTCCCTCTCTCCCTCTCCATTCCATCTATCCATCCTCTCAAAGTCACCATTACACATTCAGATAGAATTATTTTAGCCTGTATATATGATGGAGAGCGTGTGTTATTTGTCTTTTTGTGTCTGGCTTATATCATTTAACATAATGTCTTCTACTTCCATCTGTTTTACTGCAAAGGCAAGAATTCCATGCTTTTATAGTTAAATAATATTCTATTGTGTATATATATACATGTCATATTTCTGTATCCATTCATCCATCCATGGGCATTTATGTTACCATATCTCGTCTACTAGAACCATGCTGCCATAAATCTGGTTGTGCAGGTGTCTCTTTGATATGCTGATTTCCATGGATAGATACTCAGAAATGAGATAGCTGACTCATAACAATTCTATTTTTAGTTTTATAAAGACTCTCCGTGCTTGTCCCCAATAAGTGTCTTACTGTGTGTTGTCAGGAACTGTATAAAAGGATTCCCTTTACTCTACATTCTCACCAGCATTTGTTGTTGTTTTTTGGGGGGTCACTTGTGGGACTTGAACTCAGGGCCTGACCCTAAGCTCTTCAGCTCAAGGCTAGTGCTCGACCACTTTGAGCCACAGCACCACATTTTTTTTTTGTCTTTTTGATCATAGAAATTCTGACTGGGGCAAGCTCGTATCTTATTTGGCCATTTGTATTTCTTCTTTTGAGAAATATATGCAGCTTGTATGCTCATTTTTTCCTTTTTTTAAAATGATTTACCATATTTGTTATTGGGATTTTATTGTTAGTTCCTTACATTTGTTAGATATCAATCCTTCACTGGTTGACATACTTGGGAAACATTTTCTCCTCTTCTGTATGTTGTCTCTTTTACTCTACTGATTCTTTTCTATGTAGATGTTTCATGAAGATGTTTCTTAGTTCAATATAATCCAGTTTATCGACTTTTGCTTTCATTGCTCGTGTTTTCAAAGATCATCTAAGAAACTCGTTGCTTATAATTACGGGCAAAACATTCAAGTCTTACCTATGTGTCTAGCAGCTTCATAATTCATGTTCTTTAATTTAGGCCTTTGATCCATTTCATTTTTTTTTGCCAGTCCTGGGGCTTGAACTCAGGGCCTGGGCACTGTCCTTGGATGCTTTTATTTTTGCTCAAGATTAACACTCTTCTGCTTGAACCACAGCACCACTTCTGGCTTTTTATATGTATGTGGTACAGAGTAATCGAACCCACGGCTTCATGTATGCTAGGTGAGCACTGTACCACTAGGCTATGCTCCTAGCCCTCCATTTCAATTTTTTTTTTTTTTGCCAGTCCTGGGCTTGAGCTCAGGGCCTGAGCACCACTTCCGGCTTTTTTCTATGAATGTGGTACCAAGGAATCGAACCCGGGTCTTCATGCACGCTAAGCAAGCACTTTAACCACTAGGCCAAACTCCCAGCCCCCCATTTCAATTTTTAAACAAGGTAAGAGACAGGGGTCCAGTTTCATTTGTTTTCATATAGATATACAATTTTCCCACCGTTATTAGTTAACAAGATTTTCCCTTTCCATATGTGTTCTTTGTGCTTTTGTCCCAAACAATGACTAGAAGATAGGTGTGTTTATTCTGGCCTTTCTCTTCAGCCTCACTGTTTTGTGGGTCCCTTATGTCAGCACTATGCTGTTTTGGTTGCTCTAGCTCCAGAGCATATTCCTATCTCTATATATTTGTTGTCTGTGGTTATTGTTTCCTCAAGACTGCTTTGGTCATTCTGGGACTTGGGTGCTTCCAGATGAGTTTTCACATTACCTTTTCTAGTTCTGTAATGAATGCCATTGGTATATAAATGGGGACTGCGTATGTGATTTTGTTTTTGTTTTTATTTTTTTATTTTTTATTTTGGTATTAGTAGTAGCAGTAGTAGTACCTGTAACTGGAACCAGAATAGCAGTACTACGATTATAGTTACAGAAAAACTATCAGCTTTAGTCCTTCTAGGTGTATTACAGCAGAACTCGGGGCCATGTGCTTGGTAGGCAGGCACTTTTTCATTGGGGTCATACCTCCAATCCTTTGCTTTTTTTTTGGGGGGGGGGGGCTTGTTTTACAAATCAAGTCTCACTCATACTTATGCCCAGACTGACTTTTGGCTGCAATCATCTTGGCTCTGCCTCTGCAGATACTGCCTCCAACCTCCCAGGAGATTCTCCCTGGGGATTCGAAGCATGTCCTGCCACACAGAACCGCCATATGTGACCTTTACCTTTATCCATCCTCTCCTATCTAAATACACAGAGGCAGATGTGGCTGGGAGGGAGGCCAACTACTTCTGTTTCCTCAGCCACATCCAATTGTTTCCTACTGAACACTCACCCCTGTGTCAGGAGCTCACTCTTCTCCAGGACAGTCTCCTCCCCTTGTCTTTTCTCTCATTCAATCCCAGTGCAAGTATCACTTCCTCTGGAAACCTCTCTCCTGCCAGCCCTTTGCAGCAGCATGCATGCCAGCCTCCTCAGAGAAGATTCTTTGCATTGCATTCTTATCATTATCATTCTTATCATACCAATTACTATCCTCTTCATCTTTCTCTACAAAGCACCTGGCCCCAATGACTGGCACACCGTGGCTTCTGTCCAAACGACTGACTGATAGGAGTGGATTGAATGGATCAACTGCTCATAGGCAAGCTACTGTCTTCCCTACTAATTAGAGGGGAATTGTGGTAACAGGACAAGGTGTCTGAGAACACCCCTAGCTGGAAAGGAAAATCTCCTACCTCACCTTGAAGAGTGATCAGGAAAGCTGAAGCTAATGCTGTGTGAGAGCCTGACTCAGACCTCAGGAAGGCAGGGACAGAGAAGCACCTAGCACCAGAACCAGATTGTGAAAAACAGGCCATCCTGGACTGATGGGGCAGAGGGTGGGGCTTATAAGTCCAAGAAGACAGAATCCTTGAGGCCTGGGCCTGGATAGAGCCAGAGGTAAGAAGATCTGGAATAGAGCCTGAGAAGCCTCAAAATTATAATAATAATAATAGTCATGTGAATGATGATGAAAAAGACTGAAGTAGAATGGAAAGTGACCACTCAGAAAGAACAAGATGGTATAAAGAGCATTTTTTATTTTAATTATATTAAGATAATGTATAGAGAATCTTTTATGGAAAGAAAACAATGTGCCAGCCAGTTCAGAAAGGGTAACAGGTTAAATGTTTTTGTTTACAAATGAATAACTTATCTTAAAGCAGTAACAGAATGTTCTAATAATTTTATCTAGAAAATATTCTTGGGGAAGATTTCTCTGCTATGACTCAATAATGATGCATGCTTTGAACTTTCTAGGAATTTTTCATGGCCACCAACATTAATTATATTGTTTATCATAAGTTTCCCTTAAGGAAACACTACTAAAATAATGTTTCCCATGTGATCATGGGATTTAAAACATTATATTACCTTGAATGAATATTAAGGAAGAAAGTAAGGACATTCAAGAAATGCTGAAGAGGAAATTGAATTCCAATATTTCCAAGGAATTTTAACAAAACTCCTAATAAAAGAATGATTTATAAAAAATCAATAATCTCTCTCTTTGTTGCCTAGAGAATAGAAGTGGCTTAAATAGAGAAGGAAACAAACTTTCGTTTCACATTAAGTACAACTGGCATACTAAAATAATTACTTATAAGTAATAACATGTTAGTCTGAAACTTTAGATACCAGCCCTAACTCTCAGGGCTGGGAAAATGCATTTGGCCCCTTTATGAAGCCACTGAAACACTGTGGGTTTGGCTTCTCAAGTCAAGCACAATCCCTTTGCTATTTGAATTCATTTATTCTTGGCAGAAATAATAAAATAACTTCCTGCCCCTAAGAAGAAAAGATTTTTAGAGCTCATAAAAATCATTCCAACATTTTCTTGGACTTCAAAAGGCTCTGACAAAACAACATTTTTGGTGAGTTAAATTTATGGACTAGGTTGCATACGGATTCCATTTTCTCATATCTGAAATAAGAAACAATTAGATCAGAACCAATAGGATGGAGAGTTAAGAGATGGTGTACAAAAGAGAAATCCACAAGAGACCTCTCTTTTACCAGAGTTACAGGGAAAGGCACAATCTCCACATGGGGAGCAAGGGAGGGGGGGTCTATATTCTGTCTTGGAATGCAGGATTGGAGTGTAGTCATGTTTCTGTGCAGATTAGCCAAGCTCAGAGCTTACTATCAAGGATAGCATCCTCATAGAGAGCCTCCAACAGAATTTTCGAAGCAGGGAGCAAAACTGCAGACCATTGGCCTTTATGTTCATGAATGCAGACTGTACTACTTCCTGTCAGGAGAACCTTTCTTCCATTTCTCCTTTTCTGAGTGAAGCACCTAACTGAGCTACTTCTTGTAATGATTCTCCCCAAGGTGGTTCCAATAGGAGACAGCAAAAGCAGCTCCTACAGCAAGCATGAACATCTTACTTGCTGGGCCATGTTTTTCAAGAGATGGAGGAGTTGAGAGGTTCCTTCTCCAGTTAAAGTGAACACAGAGGGTCTAGGAAGGCTGTGAGCTTTCGTAAGCTTATAGCTTGGGATGTAGCCAGTTTCAGAGAGAAGATGCAAAGGATACACTGCCCAACCCTCACAGATAACCAGCCAAGTTATTATTTAGAATCATGAGTTAGGTTGAATGTCTTGAAATCTAGTCCAACACATTTCTTTTCTAGATCCTGTTGATATCCAGGCAATAATTGTGTGATTTCTTGAGAATATCAGATTGCTTAGGAAGGCAGAAGTCCTTGTGGCCATTAAATATTAACTAGTAAACCTGATAACTTAGAAAAAATGATCCTTCTTTCCAACAAGGCTCCTAGCTGGGTTCAACCCACACCTAAAGTCAAGTCAGTCATTGTTCAGCATTTTTCTCCCAGATGGTCTGTGGTTGTCAATGTGGAAAAACATAGCATTAAAATCCTGCAAATCAATGACACAGGGAAATATGAGTCTTGCAAAATGATGCAGGCTTTTGGGGAGCCAGAAAAAGTAACTTTCTCAATCTGCTCCAATAGCAAGCAAATCCTTTGCTGTATCCTGCTCTGAAAGGTGACTGGACAGACAACTGGAAGAGAATGCCCCCTTCACAGTGTGAAAACGAGAAAGAAGCCAGAGGTGAGCTAAGGGAAAACATCTAGCATGAGCTAGGAGCTTCCTGGGAGTTCCAGAAAATGTGTGAATAACAGGAATGTGATAGAAGACCAGAAGATCCAAATTTCAAGTTTCTCCATGTGAAGTTGTGATCATTCAAACATTAAAGAAGAATTCAATAAGAAAATTACAGTTCCTATTTGGATTACCTGGAATGGTTTACTATAAAATATCAGAGTCAAATGGGGAAATGTAAAATAAATACTTATAAAATGGAACTTATACAAAAGATGGATGAAAATGAGATATATGCTTACATCACTAATTATTTCATTAAGGTATGTATATATGCATATAAGTATACATATGTTTATACATAAATATATATCCACACATATACCTTACTGCTACATTATTTCATATGTGTGCTTGTAACATATAGGTTCTAGGAAAATAGGAAAGAAGAGTGGACAAAACAATTAGGAATGAGTTAACACGTAAGTTGAAAGAACTCTACCCAAGAGAGGAGGGGCTGGTCAGTACCTCTGACTTACAGCATCCCCAAGGGTGCCTGCATTGAGCCACCATGATCATCACCTAGAAAAATGATTCAACACCACACTGCAAAATGGCACAACAGAAAGATAGCCAAATAAAGGAGACTGGTTCAACAGACTAACTCTTAAGGATAAAAATCTTTTGTTAATCTATAATATATTATATTGAACACAGGCATACTAGTTTACAATGATGTTAGAATACTGAGTCAAGGCTGGGAGCCCATGGCTCATACTAATAATCCAACAGAGGCTGAGATCTGAAAATCATGGTTCAAAGCCAGCCTGGGCATGAAAGTCTGTGAGACTCTTAGCTCCAATTAACCATTAGAAAACCAGAAGTGGGGCTGTGGCTCAAGGGGTAGGGCAGTAGCCTTGAGCTGAAGAGCTCAGGGACTGCACCCAGGCTGAGTTCAAGCCCCATGACTGACCAAAAAATTGAAAAGAAAGAAAGACAGAGAGAGAGAGAAAGAATATTGCATCATTAAACACAATGGTATGAAATGGAAATGGACTCAACCATGTAAGGCGGAAAGAAGGTCTTTGTGATGGGGAAGACAGCACGTCTCACAAGTTTTAAAGCAGCATATGCTAGTAGGACTGGAGAAGTTGAATACTTACTCTAATGAGGAGGAGAAGTGGGTTAGCAGCTTGGCCTAAGCAAGGATTTCCCTCTCTACCCAAGAATCCTGGGTCTGCACAAGGCCAGTTCTCATCATCTGTGCTGGTGTGAGCTGCATCACTGTTCATGGTGGGTCTAGAAAAATTATGGAGACTAATCTAAAGGAGAGGGCTCCAGGAATAAACAAGGATTAATACTACTGGAAAAAGCAAAGAGAAAGAGCCCTCTCGTTAATTGCCTTAATAATAGCATGTCCAGCACTTCTAAAACTTTGATAAGGTTATATTTGGTCTGTTTTTAAATGTTTTCATCTTTATTGCTTTTTGAGACATGGCCTTGTTATGCAGGCCAAGTTGACTTGAAAGCTATGATCTTCTTTTCTAGCCTCCTCAATGTCAGAATCATAGACAAGCCCTGGCTAAGGTTTTCAATCTTTAAAGCATTGGTCCCTTAAGTCGTTATCTTTAAGTTCTGATTTATTGTTGGTGCTGATGGAGGGAGGTCATGGGCCTTGAACTCAGGGCCTGAGTGCTGTGCTGTTTCTGAGCTCTTTTTTTTAATCTCTCTCTCAAGGCTAGAACTCTTCCACTTTGAGCCATAGCACACTTTCAGTTTTCTGCTGGTAAACTGGAGATAAGAGCCTCACAGCCTTTCCTGCTCTGCCTAGCTTTGAACCATGATCCTCAGATCTCAGCCTTCTGAGATCTGGAATACAGGCATCAGCCACCAGCACCCAGTAAGTTGCAATTTTAATCATTGTAAAATGTTTGGTTACATGTACAAGTAGTATTCAAATATTGAGGTCAATTTATTATTTAGAAAATTGTGTAATAAACGATGTGATACTGCCTACAGTGGCTAGAGTTTCTTAAATTTTATTTTATTGTAAAGGTGATGTATAGAGGGGTTACAGTTACATAAGTAAAGAAATTAGTACATTTCCTGTCAAACATGTTATTCCCTCCCTCATTTTCTCCTGTTTTCCCTCCTCGCCCCAACTCCTTTCTCCCCCAAGTTGTGAAGTTCATTTCCAACATAGTATCTGTGATTCATCTTTTGTCATTTGTCTCACTCTTTCTGTGATTCTCCTTCCCTTCCCCAACTCAGATAAACAAGAATAAGGGTATCAAAATAAAAAACAGTGACAACAGGGGCTAAACCACAGGAGGCAAAAGAAAGAACTGCAAACTTATTTTTTAAAAAAACACCTCTTGGGCAGGGAGTTTGGCCTAGTGGTAGAGTGCTTGCCTAGCATGCATGAAGACCTGGGTTCGATTCCTCAGTACCATATACATAGAAAAAAGCCGGAAGTGGTGCTGAGGCTCAAGTGGTAGAGCTATAGCCTTGAGAAAGTCCAAGGACAGTGCTCAGACCCTGAACTCAAGCCCAGGACTGGCAAAAAAAAAAAAAAAAAAAAAAAAAAAAAAAAAACACCTCTTATTTCCATGTCTTGGAGTTCATTTTGATTAATATCATTTTATATGGTCATATGTACATAGATAGCTATTGAGGTATTGCAATCCTCTGCTGTTTTTTTTTTTAGTTTAATGCTGCTAAATGTTTTGCAACTAGTTAAGCAAACAAAATGTTATGGAGAGTTATCTTATATGACGTTGCCCACTCACAGTCATTTGGTAGAAAACATTCTACTTGTTTTCTGGTTCACCCTAAAACTATTGTAAAGCTGTAAATACTACTTGCATTATAGTAAATCAATGTCATTTTGAGAAATGTATCAGACCTCCGGTGACCGTCCTACTGATTCCACTCCCAATTCTTTCCAAATCAGTCTTTTAAAGCAATAAATATGGAAGGACATAAATGTGGAACACCTTTGGGACAATTTTAGGAGATAGAGAGGAAAGCAAAGATATCAGAATACCTACATGACATAAATCCTCTCCCGTCTAACAAGAGGAATACTAATCATTGCAGCCTGCAGTACACACATAGTTAACGCAAGCTGCTACTGCTCAGAAGCACTGCTAGGCTCAATCCTCCATTCAAGAGTCCTCAGGACCAACATTCAGGAGCCTGAGATGCTGCTGTGGAATTTTCAGTGAGTTATTCCTCTTGGCTTTGTCTCTGTTTTCAAAAAAAAAACCCATAACCTGGCCAACAACAGCTTTTTGTGATTGTGAGCATAAAATTCTTCAAGGGTGAGGCTTCTCCTTTAAAAGTATAAAACGCTATAAAATGTAAGGCAGTTAGGAATTACCACGAAGGAGAAGAGATCATAAAAGGGGAGAAAAAAGGACTTAGAAAACTCCAAAGATGAAGTAGCATTTGGAAGACCATAAAATAGTGCATGAGTAACACTGATTGATTAGAAATCTTTTATGGTGTCTTAAAACAGTAACAGCAACAACTGGGTGTGGTGGTGCACACCTGAAATCCCAGACAATTGGGAGGCAGAGACACAGGAGGATGGCGGTCTGAGGTCAGCCTGGGCAAAGTCCAAGAGACAGTGGTCAAACTGAAAACTGAAGGACTGGCAGAAGACTGCTAGTCCCAGACACAGGCTGACAAATCCAAAGCAAAACAAAAGCAATAACAATAATAATCCCTTGAAGGGGAAGAATATTACAGAAAAGTTTATATCATGTTATATCTTGTTACTCATGTCCTATCACTGGCTCGGATGAGTATTTCGGTCAAAAAGAAGAGATGATTCCTTTCTGACCCACCTTCAAGCCACAAGATGTATGCTATGCACCAGCCACCACAGAGAAGATGACGATGAAGAGATGAGATTTCCAGAACCAGATCTCTCATCTGTGCCCCAGCATGTAGTACTGGGACTACTGTCTGGATTCTCCAAGCTCAAGTGAGAGCTTCATCCACCATCTTCATCTCTTATGAAGCTACACCAACACCCTACCTTCTTTCTCCCCCACAGCTTCTAGCTCCTTTGCTATTGGAATGAATCAGACGCTCTGTATTTATGCACCAGTCAAGAGAACCCTGTACCTGCCCCTAGGCTGTCATTCTTTACCCGATGAATGAGCATCTCCAGTCCTTCATTCTTTAATCTAGACTTGCACCCCGCTCTCTAGGAAAAGCTGATCTCAAATGAAATGATCTCAGTTATCCTCTCCCCACCTCCACCACCTTAGCTCCACTTGGGAGAAAAAATATTCATATGTCACAGAGATTCATCCATACCACAGTGCTCATTCATTCCACCATGGAAACAACTACAAGAAGAACAGGTAGGTACCACTGCTCTATAACTTGACTAGGCCATAGGGTTCCAGGCATTATTTAGCATTCATCTGGTGGGTCATTGAGTATACTTCAGATGAACACTCACTGTACAATGAACAGAGTAGGCAGATATGGAATCTTACATCTACCCCTATCCCCATGGAGCCACTTGAAGACTTGAGTAGAACAGACAGGCTCACTCTCCTATGAGTTGCAGGGTCCCCCCACTGTCAGCTTGCTTGAGCTAGGCACTGACTCCACCTAAAGAATCCCCTCATTTTGGGTCCTTAACCTGCTTGCTTTTAGACTAGAACTGCACATCAGCTCTCCTCAGGCTCCAGCTTGCCAACTGCAGACCTTAGCGCCCAAACTCATGCACAGACCAACTACATATGTACTCAAGGTGTTGCCAAGAATGTACATAGGAATGAAATACCATGGTTGTTTAAGTGCTTCCTACAGAAAGGGAAAAAAAACATTGTAGATGAATTAAATAGGATCGAATTTTGCTAGTTGATGATGCTACTGTTTACTAATTGAGTAATGTACACAATTGGGCTCACTGCAAACTATAGTTGTATATCACTACTTTCATGATAAAACTTGAATATAATGCACATTAAATATATATGCCCCATACACCTTTAAGAAGTCTTTTTTCATCTTACCCATGTTATTGGTAAGCATTTAGCACTCTGTAACTAGAAAAACAATGCCATTTTCAAAACATTACCAGGAAGAAAAACAGGGGGTTGACTTGACTTCCTGAAGTCAGTTTTTCTTGAGATTTCCCGTAAATTGAAAGCAAAAGATGAGAGTGAGGCAATCTGGTACAAACGGAGGACTAAGTTACCATTCTTCTTTTTTCTAGTGCTAAGTCAATAAATAGGCTTCAATAAAAATGCCCCATAAGCTTTGTAACATCTTACCTTTGAGTATTCACGGAGCAGGTTCAGCAGAACTAAGGGAAGTGAGACTTGGGTTTCTGCTCACGGGAGGCGGGAGACTTCCTTCCCTAATGCATATCTGAAATCCACTGTAACCATGAACTTCAGGGCAAATCTAGAGGAACGACTCCATGACAAGTGTTTTCTCAAGAAAGAAAGGCAACCATGTCTACAGAAAGGATGCACAACTGGATCTCCAGTCTGACTCTTCCTCACCAGTGATGTCAAGTTAGACAAATCAACTCTCTCTAACACTCTCCATTGATGAAGAAAATGCTCTGATAACTAACCTGCATAGTCCTGTGCTCCCAGATCATCTATAACGACTTGTCTGTCACAGAGACCTTGCCATGTTTGTTTGCCAATCCCCAATCCAGCACTGTTCCTTGAGCCTGGGGGTCCAATTTGTATATAACGAAGGAACAAAGAGAATTCCAAGTCAATGGTTGAACTTGAACATAAGTTGTGTGGCATTAGGGAGTCTCTGGTATCTGTCTCTTGGGTCTGGATCATGTCTGATTTAGTTACATTTCCCCTCAGAACACACTGTAGCATTGAGGAGGGGTTGTATTGCAATATGACCACTAGATGGCAGCACAAGCCCATCACAGACTACTCTCAAAAAACAAAAAACAGGCAACCTTAGATGAGCTATTCCCAAGTAACCTGCCGCTGTATATACTGCAGATAATTTTGGCTGCCCTGGCAGGGTCTGGACCTACACCCTTTCCTTTTGTCTTTGATTATAAAGCATGCATATGACTCACATACATGTTCTGTTTCAATGTCAGCACACTGATGTGCCTTTACTTAAATTGTTGATCCTTTCATCATCACAGGGATTTTGTACTTAGAATTCTTTTTCTGAAGTCAAGGACTAATGGTGGCACTCACTGGTAGAGCACTTGCTTAGCATGAATAAGGACCTGGGCTCAATGCCTAGCAACACCAAACAAAATAGTGCATTAAAATGTTAGTCTTGGTTATTGGGTTCTTGCAACCCAAGACAAGTTTCTCTCTTCATGTTAGCTTTAAAGAGTAAGATTGCTTCCACTGGCCAAGAAAGAGAAATCTTATAAGCCAGACACTCATGATTTCCACCCATAATCCTAGCTCCTCAGGAGGCGAAGATCTGAGGATCCTGGTTTATAGCCACCCCAGACAGGAAATGCATAAGACTCATCTCCTGTTACATGGAGCTGGTTTTCAATCCCTAGGCTTTCCTTGGCAATGTGTCTGTTTTGCCTTCTCCTTGCTTTGCTTATTGATTCACTCAAAAATTATTTGAGACTTCACATGTCCTGCAACTTTTGCAGTAGCCATGGAAACAAAGTTGGAAAACATCTGGTCAAGTCCTCCTGTCATGAAAACTAAGTTCCAGTGGGTAAGATAAGATAATCTTCAGATAAATACTTAGGTATTCCACCAGCAGGCACTGAGCATTTTCAGCATGCCGAATGCTATTCTAGGCTCTAACCTAAGAAAAGAGAGATAAAAAGAAGGCCAAAAAACATAGATATTGGATTTTCACGGGGTCTCCTAAAGCCAAAATATAAAGAAAATTTCCACCTAATCCTTTGAGAGTGAAAACTCCAATAAGCAGGAATGAATGGTAAAAGAATGAGACAGGAAGAGGCGGAGAAAACATACAAAAACTGAAGGAGACCAATTTGGCTCTGCCATCACTAAAAACGCATTTGTGTTCACTTCTACCTAAGCCTCACATGGCCTGGCTTCCCGAGATCCTGGCCATCTTACAGTTTTCCATGATGGTGACAGAGCTCAATGGTCCTGCTTTCTTCCTTCCCTCTCAGGCCTACCAATGTGTGATAGGTGCCAGGGATCTGGCTGGCTGGCCCAGTGGCCAGAACAGCCCAGACTAGCAAGTCCAATGAGATGTATAAACTGAACCAGAGTGTAGCAAGAAAGCATCATCATGTGTTGCGTCCTGGGAATAGGACGACTCTGGAGATTTGCAACTTTCCTAGGGCAGCTGAGCAAGACCTTCCTAGAGTCTCAGCATCTGATTATTGGAGCAGTGAGAGGAATGTTTACAATCCCCTACACAAAACCTCTGGAAGAAGACAAGTACCAGAACTGAAATGCTTGCTTCCCAGAAATCAATTCCTGCACACCCTACACTTCCCAGGATACCATGAGCAGGTTCAGGTAGTACCTTTCCATCAGTCAACAACATTGCTGCAACACGCGTTTATCCCACCAAGCAACAGACATAAACAACAGCCTCATGTCAGTTCAGAACACATTTTGCTGCTGCATGAGTGTGTGACAAGCCTACTTTATGATGGTCTTAAGCAGGTCACTGTCTTTGGCATTCACACACTGTAATTCATCTGCCCTTCCTGGTCTACTTTAGCAGGAAGTTATGCTGTTCATATCACTGGGTTCCAGACAGGAGGTACAGAGGCTTTGCCTACATTCCTAACAACCATGGAGTCCAGCTTACCATGCCTGGGTCAAAATGCAAAGGTCAGAAACATGCACAGGGCAGTTGAGGACCCTGCGGGCAGGAGGTAATAATGAGGCAGAAGAGGTTCCAGGGGAGAGGGAACACTGACAGTCCCCAACTCAGAGTTCTCTGTAAGATCCTAAGTGTAGTATCGGACTGTTCTGTTTTCTGTCTTTACACATTCAAGCTGGCTGTTCTGCAGGGAGGAGAAACTGGAGGACATTGTAGAAGCAAGTGGCCAGCTCACATTTCTGCCTCATGTCAAATGTCATGTTCTGATCCCAGTGACCTCAGAAAATGCTAATCAGCTACTAAGGTCATCAAATTGAGGGGACTCTAAAATTAGGAATCTAGGTGTCTTTAGGGCTCCACACAGTCCACCTTTAATTAAAAAAAAGAAAGATCAATGCCCCAAATTCATTTAGTATCTATAATTTTGTCTTGTGTAAATCTTCCTCTTGAACTCAGGGCCTGAGCAGTTATTCTTACCCAAGCTATTTTGTTCAAGACACATGAGCCACAGCTCCACTTCTGGCTTGTTGTGGTTAACTGGAGATAAGAGCCTCACAGAATTACCTGCTTGGCCTGGCTTTGAACTACAATCCTCAGATCTCAGCCTCCTGAGTGGCAAGGATTACAGGTATAAGAAACTGGCACCTAGAAGTAAATCATCCCTTAGATTTAGTAAATTTTATTAAGCCCACTCTTGCTCTTATATTCTTGGATGATTTTTAGGAGCCTTTAAGCCAGTTATTCCTACAAGGCTGAAGGATCATCTCAGAGCCTTCTGGGAGTTTGTCTCAATGGGATAACCAGGCTAGATACCATACGTAAGCTCTGCTTGCAATCCTTTTTTCCTTTGTCTTCCCACAAACTTCAATAGACTCCAAGGAAGCGCTGCTGGCAAACTGATCTGTGAGCTCCTGGCTGGGGATTTGGCCTGCATGGTAAATGATGGCTGTGTAGGGTTGATAAATCACAAACTATGGAAACACACAACACAAATAAAGACTCTATAAGCTGGCCCGTAATGACATTTCCAACTACAGCTTCAAACTATTTGTCCTCAAACTGTCATTAATCAGATTACTGCCATTACTAATCTCTCTCTTCTTCCTAAGACCTGTATTCTACAGTAAAGCAGCCTTGAGCTACATGTATCTGCAATTGAGATATATAAAATGCACATAGCCTAACACCCCTTTCTTCTGAAATATATTTCAATAATTTTTATCTCCCTGATATATTTACATGATAAAATCTGAGGTATATTGGGAGACATGAATTTATTAAGATGCTTCATTTTACTCTCTAGATATGGCTACAAAAGAGGAGAAAGGAAAATGAGTAGAAAGATAGACTAATAACAAGAGACATAGCTGCTAATTAAAGGGTAAGATAACAGGATTAAACACATATTTCCCAGTTCTAAGACTCAATATCAATGGATTTAATTCTCCAATAATAGGACATAGAGTGGCTGATTGATTCTAAAGTAAGACCTGTCTATCTACTGCCTACAAGAGACACATCTAACTGACAAAAAACCAAATACCACCTAAGGGGAAAGACTGGAACAAAGTATGTCAAGAAAATGGCTTTCACAAGCAGGCTTGAATAGCAATAATGATACCGGATAAAAGACTTCAAATTAAAATTAGTAATAAGAGACAATGAAGATTACATATTAATAAAGGGAACTCTCCATCATGAGGACAAAACAATTTTAAATACTTTGCAAAGCTTTGTGCCAGGAAATGGGAGAGCCTGGCAGAAAAGGCTGAGTTCCTAGAGAACATCAATATACCTACACTGAGCCAAGAAGAAATGAACCAATTAAATAAACCCATAACAAACAATGACATTGAAATGGAAATGAAAGACCTCCTATCCAAGAAAAGCCCAAGACCCAGTGGATTTCCAGCTTGTGGTAAGTTTACAGGGTCATTACTAACCCCATTTTAAGTTGAGAACCATCTACAGATACAGAGAAAGTGTTATTGGAATGCATTGGCTCACAACTAGTGAAGTAGAGGCTGTAGGTCTCTGATCTACAGAATAAGTCATGGGTAGTTGATGCAGAAAGAAGTCAGGCTACAGTTGGCCAGAAGCTGCCTGTTGTCAGAGTGCCTTCCTTATTAGAAGAGATCTATTGTTTATCTTAAAATCTTCAATTATTTGATGAAGCTTTTCATAAGTGCATCCAGGAAGCACTCTCTCCACTTTTTACCAGGAGCTGGGTGTAGTCAGGTCTGTAGTCCCCAAAGTCACATAGCAAGTGACACCCACCTTCCATGATGGCTGATAGCACTCCACTCAGAACGACTGTGACCAGGCTGAGATTGTCCATGGTAGAGTCACTGTGTAGGAAGAACTAAACCTTCTGGCTACAGTGTGAAACCATGAACTCAAGCTACATCAGTAAGGTCACCAAAGAAACTAGAGGGATGAAATTTTTAGAACCCAGTATTTAGTAGATACACTTCTTAATAGTTAAAGACTGCTGGGAACCAGTGGCTCATGTCTATAATCCTAGCTACTCAAGAGGCTGAAATCTGAGGATCACATTTCAAGGCCAATCTGGGTTAGAAAAGTCCCCTCCAATTAACCACTCAAAAACTGGAAGTGGCACAGTGACTCAAAGCACAAGCCTTGATGATACATTTTTTTTTGCCAGTCCTGGGCTTGAACTCAGGGCCTGAGCACTGTCCTTGGACTTTCTCAAGGCTACAGTTTTAGCATTTGAGCTTCAGGACCACTTCTGGCTTTTTTTCTGTGTATGTGGTACCAAGGAATCGAACCCAGATCTTTGTGCATGCTAGGCAAGCACTCTACCACTAGGCCAAACTCCCAGCCCCAGCACAAGCCTTGAGCAAAAGAGCACAGGAACCAATGCCCAATCCCTGAGTTCAAATATATACATACAAAATACATGCATACATTCATACATACATACTCAGTAAGGTAAGGTGGCAGTTAGCTGCGCACATGTGGTAAAAGCCTAAAAGAATGTCATGTTACAAACTCATGACAATTGTTCACCTGAATTAATGTGATGTGAATGGACCAGTCAGAGGCTCCCAGGAAACTTACAACCCAGTTGACCTCACAAGCCAATCAGGGCTCCTCAGAGCTCTGTGCTTCAGATCTACGAGCCCTTCCTTCCTGCTTCTAAGATCCACATGCCCGCAGCTTCTGAGATCAACATCCTGGCGGCTGGCTTCTCCACCCTCCAGCTGCGTGGTGTCAGCAGCTCTTATCATTTGCTTGTTGCCGTAACTCCTCAGAGGTCTCTCTTGTGCCTTCAGTTACCGGATGATAAGCACTACCTCAGGATTATGGCTTTTCCTCAATGGCAATCTTCTTGGAAGCATGCCAATGGTATAATGCACGTACAACACCAACATAAATTTATGTACACACATATGCTGTGTATATATATATATGTGTGTGTGTGTATGTATATATATATATATCATGAATATAGATCCTTTTAGGTACCTAATTTGAAATATACTTTTCTCTTCCTAGATACTTAAAAATAATTTAAGACTAAATCCCTTCTATTTTTCGTTAGTATAGCAACTGAGCCACACTTACCTGAAGATCAGAAATATTTTATGTTTTGTAATTTCTTGGATATGAGAACATGTGCTTGTACATATATGTCATAGGGACAGGACCTAAGTCTAAAAATAAAATTCATTTATATTTCAACTACATTTTATACACATGTACAAATGTAATTTCATGCCGTATTTTCAGTACATCTGTAGATTTAAAGGTGGAATTTTACACTTGGTTTTCATGTCAGCACTCAACCCATTTCAGATTTGGGAGTGTATCTGAGTTTTGGATTAGGACAGTTCTACCTATACAAACCATGACAGTCCCATGTTCCCTGCAAAGAGGTAATGGCAACTTCCAGATCAGGCATCTGTTGGGTTTTAAATGATAGCTAATATAGCATTAGTAAATACATAGAAAGACTTTGTCCCAAGAGTGTCTGACTGACAGATGAGTGGCAAAGTTGAAATAATGTTGTGTACAATACTAGAGCATCCTCTTTCTATCCTAATGACTTTCTCCCAAAAGTGGTTTTCTTTTATGTTGTATATGAAGATGGAAAAGGGGGCACTTTTCCTCTGTGAGTCCTTTAGAGCTTAAGAAGACACACAAGCTCATTACTTGCTGAAATATTTCAAAATATATTGTTTCACTCTGTTCTTTCTGTGCTGAAAGGAGGGAGAATTATAAAACAACTCTTCTTAGCACATGAATAGATTGCTTCCATTTGCAAAACAATGTCTCTCTGACTTTTTTTTAAAGCTCTCCTGAAAGTTATTTCCAAGGAAACAGTCTTTTTGTTCAGATGGAACTACTTCCAAATGAATTAACTAATATTCACAAAGTTTTACATCTTGTTCAGTAGCCAAAGTTCTGCAAATGGCTTGCATAAGAGAAGCAGCAAAGGAGAAGACAAAGAGGGCAGGGTCTCGCAAATCCTCTGAGGACCACTGAGTAACCTTGGCCTGTGCATAAGGAAACATATCTACCTTCTAATTGAAAGCACACACATACTCAGTGCTCTTGCCAGCTGGGATCCTGAAATTGTACATGTGAACGGAAAGGAAGCATGCACTAAAGGTCTTTTCAATGGAGGGTTTCAAAAACTGGCATTTCACACAGTTACAGGTTACTACATCAACACATGTGACCAAAACTCCTTCCCCACCCTAAAGAAGACCCGCAAATACTGCAGAGGAAAAAGTTTTCTGGCATACAATAATCATGAGTTGTGTGCAAAATTTACCGAATAGAATAACTAACACTATGAGTAGCTATGACTTAGGGTCATAGTTCATCTAAGCACTTGATATTAATAGTGTGTACATGGAGAAAAGATACAGAAAAGTAGGATAGTGGATGTGGCTAGTTACTAGTATTTTTTAATAAAAGAAAATGTATTACTCTGGAATTGAACAAAAATGTTTAACAACATTACCACCACCACTAAATGCCACATTTGTAATCTTTGAGCCAAAACCTAAGGAATGAGTGTGTTCACCAAGTTAAGAGTGGGACATGATCATTTTTTATTAAATAATTTTTATTGTGATTAATAGAAGGGTTACATTATATTCACCAGATAGAAGGTGCATAACTTCACAAACATTGATACCCTTTCTCATGACATGATCCACATTTGCCTCCCACCCTCCTCCCGCTTATCTTGATTCCCCGCCTTCCCTATCCAATTTCAAATAACCAATTAAGCACATATAAAATATATCAGATAACAAGGTGAAAAATTGTAACAATATGAAATAACCAAGGGATGGCAAAAGAGATGAGCGATAACATAGTACATTAAGGACAACAGTCACTCATTATATGGCTTTTGTTTCCTTATCCTGGAGGTCCTTACATTTAGTGTCATACTATTTGGCCTAATGTCTCTAGATTTTGTTCTATTGTAAATCTCTGCTAGGAGAGCCCAAGGTTTCTACTGATTATGACAAATGAGGGAGACTATTGGGCCTATGTTCCTTTGAGTCTGGCTTACTTCACTTAATATGATTTTTTCTAAGTCTTACCATTTCCTAACAAATGGGGTGATGTCATTCTTTCTGACAGCAGCATAGAATTCCATTGTGTATAAATACCACATCTTGTTGATCCACTCATCAACTGAGGAACATCTGGGTTGGTTCCATATCTTTGCTACGGTAAATAGTACTGCAATGAACATCATTGTGCTAGTGGAGTTAGTATGCCCTTGTTTCTGGATGGTTGGGTAAATGCCAAGTAGTGGAATTGCTGGGTCATAGGGGAGCTCTATGTTTAGCCTTTTGAGGAACTGCCATACTGCTTTCCATAGTGGTTGAACGAGTTTGCACTGCCACCAACAGTGTAGTAGTGATCCCTCCTGGCCACATCCCCTCCAGCAGCTGTTGTTATTAGTTTTCTTTATCCTGGCCATTCTAACTGGAGTGAGGTGGAATCTTAGAGTTGTTTTGATTTGCATTTCTTTTATGACCAGAGATGTTGAGTACTTCTTCATGTGTCTATAGGCCATTTTTGTTTCTTCTTCAGAGAAGACTCTCTTTACGTCTTTGGCCCATCTTTTAATGGGATGGTTGTTACTATGTGCCGGGGCCAACCGGCAGCAAACCAGGGTTCGCAGATTGGGGTTCCTGAAATAGGGGGCAAGGACTAGGAAAAAATAGAAGAGAGACAGACACACCGGGTCCGGGATGTCTGCAGTCCAGGTAAAGACTGCTCCGTTTATTTTCCACTCCAGCTTCTTCCCTTCTTGAGACCCAGGGAACTTCCAGTGTTACATTCATATGGTAAATCTCAGGTCATTTAAACAGAATAAGGCCAGAAAACAATAAGACAATAAAGCCATTGTCTGATGCAAATCAAGGTACAGTTTGATTCCACTCTGGCTCCCAACAACTATGGAGATTAGTTTTGGAGTGATTAAATTTTTGAGCTGTTGATATATTTTAAATATGCGGCCTTTGTCTGTTGTATGGTTAGTGAAGATCTTCTCCCATTCTGTAGGCTTCCTAATTAATTTACTAGCTAGGGACAATGATCTTAAGATAGCCAAACAATTTTATATTGATTACATGACTATATCCAAGATGACAGTTGAGAGACAGGAAAGACAGAACCAGCCAGACATCAGTAATTCTAGTTACCCAGGAGGCTGAGATCTGAAGATCCTAGTTTGCAGTCATCCCAGGGAAACAAATACATCTCCATAATCAGCAAAAAGTCTGGAATAGAAGTATGGCTCAAGTGGTAGAGTACCACTTGTGCAAAGGCCTGAGTTTATTCACCAGTGTTTCTCTGAAGAAGAGGAGAGAGGAAGAAGAAAAGAAGGGGGGGAGAAAAGAGACTCAAAAGCTAAATAGAAGTGCTCTCCTGACACCTGCAATTCTGACATTTTCTCTTGCATCTCTTTCAGGGCATCAGAAAATATTACAGTCTACCAATATGAGTGGTTTGGGGCAATTTCATTTTCCATATCTTCTCTTCTTATTGCAGCTACAGCAGCCACTCAGTTATCTCATGGGAAAATGATGTAATTATTTCCCTAAAGTAATTTTATTTGTGACATTTCAACTGACATAAAATTAATGGGTTATTGTCATTTAACACATTTGCATGATTCATAGTCATTAGATTAATAGCCTGACCAGAAAAAGACAAAAATGAAAACAAAAAACCATGCTCAATAGTCCTAATGATGTTAAGTCCTAAATAGTTTGTTTTCATCTTTGCCTGTGTGAGCTACTTTATTAAATTTCCTTTTACTGATTTCCTTTTGTATCTCTCAAGATCAACTAGCATTTTAAGAACGTCTCTTCAGCTATTTGAAATTCTCCCCAGGTTTTATCATTCGCAGAAGCATGCCATTAAAGCATTCTCTACTTCTACCTCCAAATGCTTCAGCAACATACAGACAAAAACTGCACTAATGGTCAATGGTAACAAGGCAAGACTGTGCTCCAGAGAAAAGAGAATGCTGTAGAGGAGTTCCCATACACTCATCTGTCACTGCTTGCCTAGCATTTGTCACACGTGTGCAAGACATTTCCTAGTAGCTTTTGCTGTCTTCCTAACAGTCCAAAACTTTCTGCAGATCTAGGAGGGTGGGGAGAGATCCTTGATTTCCTAGGAATTCTATTCACCAGATTTTTTTTCTAGAAACAGATTTGTCCCCACCCTCTCCCCTAGGAATTTTCCTTCTGAGAAGGCATCCAGGCAGTATAATGCAACGTCTCAGTCATCAGCAGCAGTGCTGAGACTACTCACTGTTTTGGCAGCACTAACAATATTCACAAAGTGAGGCAGGCAACTGCTAGTCAGAATTTTCATTCTTCTACTAGGGGCTTCATTCTCTTACTCAACTTACTAGCTGGCTGATACTCTGACCCTGGGCTCTGCCTTTAGTCCATCATCTTGCTGACAAATTGAATATGATGTCTTCCCGACTTTTCTACACTGTCCTCCAGGTCTCAGTCACCAGAGTAGCTGATTGGCTGACATATTAATATCTCTGTTGATTTCAGTGAAGGAGAGAGTGTAATACAATTTCAGTCTGTTATTAGTTTGTTCTAGATCTTAGCTTAGTTACATTGGGAAGAGATCTTCTGGCTCCTGCCTTCCAACCGTCCTTACTTTCCAGTGTGGATTCTCCTTTTGAATAGAGAGGCAATGATCATGCAGACCTTGCAATATGCAGGGTCCAGTATGCAGGAACCTAAAAGGCTAAGCAGTAAAGGAAGACAGGGTTCCTGCCATAACAAAAGATTGGAAGGAGACTGGAGAAAAGCCAGGCCATCCTGCCTCCACAGATACAGGCTGCTCCTACTCCAGAGGAGAGCATCCAGAGAAAGGAAGCAACAGCTTCCCGGCCGTTTCCTTCCCTGTGCTGGTTGAGTTAAGCAAGCACAGTGACACCTTAAATTCAGTGTTTTGTATTTTGGGGTTAAATCCTACACAAGCAGCAATCCTGGGAGAATTTTGCCCACTGTGCTGCATGGGAAAGGAGGTTGTAGGGAGTGTTAGTGAGCAAGCTGGGGCATTTGCAAGGTTCTACCACCACATGGCAACAGGTAAGGGCAACCTTCAATTTTTGCCTTAGAAACAACAAGGCAATGGTTAAACAATATCCATGAAGCAGCTAAAGCTACCATAAGTGCCGCATACTGTAGGTAGGTGCTGGGAGGAGAAAAAGTACAACTGAACCAAACCATTACAATCCTGCCTTGAAGGAACAGATAGATTTCCCTAGTTAGAGCAAAGGGTGAAATAAATAAAGATTTCTGCTAGTACCATCTGCCTTCCTGCATACGTGAAACAACCTATTAGAGAGTTATACCCAATGACCCCTTTCCCTCCTCCGCCTGTCCCTCCTCCCTTCCTGCTGTACTCATGACCAGGAAGCTTGTTCAGGGCGGAAATGAGGTGATCTGCTTCCAGAAATATAAATCACAATCAGATTAAGCCAATCAGGATATGAGATCCTGTCTTCCCTAATACTAGATTTTCATGCCACAAGTGAATGAATCCAAACTTGGCCAATTGTATATAATACAATTTTGTCTTCCTGATCAAAGAAAAACATCAGTCATAACTTTCCTTTCTCTCCTGCTGGAGACTCTGGTACAGGTATCTAATGCCTGAGCCCACCTCACAAGCCCAGGGCAACAAACCTGGGGATAGAATTCTCCCTCCCTGGCACTGGGAGAGGTGAGGCCAGATCAGGCTGAAAAGATAGATGGCTCCTCTGAGCCCCCTGCTTCCATGCTTTTCATTAGGTAATGTGATTACAAGTTTTATTAAGAATCACTCTAAGTAATATTTCTGGTGTGCTGCTCTGTTTTTTTGTTTTGTTTTTTAGTGGAAGGCATCTTAAGTAGTTCATCTCCTCCACTGTCAGCTAGAGCTCTACCACTTGAGCCACAGCACCACTTCCAGCTTTTTCTATGTATGTGGGGTGCTGAGGAATCGAACCCGGGTCTTCGTGCATGCTAGGCAAGCACTCCACCAGTAGGCCAGACTCTCAGTCCTATCCCCAGATCTTTTTTCATTCTTATCACTGTCTGTAACCTTTGGTATGATACCAGTAGCACAACTTCTTCCCAGTTACCTCTCTCTGCATCTTTCCTCAGTGGGCACTGGACACTAACTAGCCCCAAACCCACAGAATGGTGTAGCAGGGTCTTGTATCCAGTCTAGCTTATCTGATGAGTGTTTTTCATAATGGCTTTTTATCTGAGTTACTTATATATCAGAATTTTGTTCCTCATAATATTTTTAGCCACCAAGTAAAGGATGACAAAATCTCCATAAAAAGATTAACAGCACCCTATTTAATTGTTATATTAATATCATATATTAATTATTATATTCTATTAATTATTATAAAGTTACTTATCTATAAACATATTGCTTAAGGTGTGCTCCAAAATTAACATTCTCCACAGATTGAGCAGGAGTGATAATTTGAAAAGATAAAACATGAGATTGAAAATGGCATTTGCCAAATGCTGATGGTGAGATTTGTGCTCAGGTTACCCTGTCTCTCATCTTGCCTCCCTGCAATCCACACTATAGTTGCAACTCTTTGTCTAACATGCAGAGTTAACTATCTTTGTTCATTGCCTCTTTCTAAATAACTGAATACCATAGAAGGCACAAAATGTAAATCATAGATGTTTATTTGGCTCACAATCTGAAGGTGGAGAAGTCCAGGATGGAGGGGCTGTGTGTGGAAAGGGCCTTCCTGCTGCATCCTAACATTCTGGAAGAGCTGAGAGATGAGGGGGGGGGGAGATGGAGGGAGGGCCAGAGAGGGAGAGAGCACAAGAGAGAGTGAGAAAGAGCCAGTGAACTCATCTCACCATTACTCAGGTCTTTCTCACCTCTTAAGGGTCTCACCTTTTAATACACTTACAGTAGTGATTACAATTTCTATGTAAATTTGGGAGAAACACCAAACATAGTATTGACCTTGATGCATGTGAAGTTAGTCATAAGCTCAGGTGGACAGGAAATAGTACATTGGTAAATAAGCTTAAATATTATCCTGATCCCCTAGTGAAATGTACTGTGTGAAGTTCCATCGCAGTTCTCCCTGTGGCTACCCTTCTTTTGGGTCAAGCAGAGAAACATCCATTTTTGAGCCGTGCTGTCCTTTGGTGATGGGAAGCCCCAAAGAACACAGGAAGTACAGTGTCCCCCAGCTTTAAGCTGGAGGCCCTCCCTCTCTCCATCTCATCTAGCCAGCAACTGGGTCTTACATCAGCTCCAGCAAGGCAGGACACAGGTATGAATCTGCCACTCCCCACGCAGTCTCACCACGTGTCCTTCCACACTTGGGAGTTCAACTCCTCACACCACTTTCAACAAAGCCTTTGGCTTTGTGGCCATGACACAACCTTTCCTTTATCACACCGAAATTCCTGAGATGGAAGATACAAAAGTGGAACCATATCTGATGGTTACAGTTTCAGAGGGAATGCTTATATCAGAGCACTTATCATTGTCCACATGAATTTATGGTCAGGAAATGACATGCTTTGTTAAATAAGCTCACATGTCATTTAGAGCTCACAGAAGGCACATAAGTTTCAGAATCAAAGTCAAGTACTCATCTGAGCACTTGGTTTGACTTTTGATTTGACAATCATCTCAAATTCATTTCATTTTAGTCAGTAAACTCTCACAACATATTAGTTTCATGAATTGACAGACTAATTTGGCAGACTGGGTAGAATAAGCAACTCATTCCTCAAGTCAGACATCAAGTTTCTTCACTGTCCCTTCACTAATTTCCAAAAGGATGAAAACATAGATATTCAAAAGGCTGTGAGCGAGATCTTCTCCATCAGCAGATGAAGCTGCCTTACAAAGCATTCAAGACCAGACTTCAATTATGTCAAATCACAGTTTTGTAAAAGTTAGGATTTATTTCAAGTGTGCCATCAACAACATTATTTTTTGTCCAGTCCTGGGTTTGAGCTCAGGGCCTGAGCACTGTCCTTCGACTTTCTCAAGGCTAGAGCTCTACCACTTGAGCCACAGTACCACTTCCGGCTTCTTTTTCTATGTATGTGATACCAAGGAATCAAACCCAGGTCTTTGTGCATACTAGGCAGGCATTTTGCCACCAGGCCAAACTCTTGGCCCCCAACAACGTTTTTTTAAATGCACAAGCTTGAAGAGCACATCAGATTTTTCTAAAGTAGGTATATTCCAAACGTCACATTCTCTGGGAAAAGTGATTGTGATTGGGTCAGTTAACACAGTAAGGCTGCTGAGTATAGCAGGGGACGAGGCAGGGCGCTACATCTGCCCCCAGGGATTCCGTACGATTTGTAAGTTACGTTCTATTCAATGCCCAAATTAGTGAGTAATGTTAGCTAGCATGGCCATCGATGTTTTGGGTTTTTTTTCAGGGCTGTGGCTACTTCACTCTGCAAGCAAAGGCTCCTAATCTGGTTTTCTACCTTTGGCAATGCTAAATTGATCCTTGAGTTCAGTTCACAATGAACACTTCATTTAATCGTTTTATCATGTGCTAGGACCATTTCCTGCATTAGATATTTCACTGCAACCTGCACAGAGGCATTTGATTTCTCAAGTCCATTTTTCTTCTGTCTTTATGAAGTGAAATTTTTCTATATAGAAAAACCTTTCCCTCCCCCAGCCAGGGATATTTGATTACCCTGAAAAAAAAAAACAGGAAACAGTTTATCCCAAGAAAGTCAAGATGAATGCTTAATTCTTTTTCCGTTAATTATCAGTCTGCAGAGTAATGAACTGTGCCTGGCTCCTCTTGTTCTCAGCCAGCCTGAGAGACCCAGAGCACAGTCCATTCATCATAGCGCTGGTTGCCCATGCTGTTGAGCCCTCAGCCACAGCTCTGCCTCCATTAAGCTTTTCTTTATGCTCCAGGAGACCAAGAACGTGGGAGGAAAACAAAGTTAAAAGGCTGAGTAGGGCAATCTTAGCTACAGTTGCATGGCAGGTACTTCCTAGTTCTCCCTGCTCATTTCTCTTCCTGCTCATCCCTCCTAAACTCAGCCATCCTATAAAATGCCTCCTGGCTTCTCAGATCTGTTTGAAAATTGCTACACTCTGCAAATTAGTCCTTTCTCTGTCTGGTTGGAAACTTGCAATCCCATCTCTTCTTCCCCTTTAATCATAACCTTAGGTGAGCAAGAGAGTTTCAGAATGGAATATTAAAGTAATAGGACATATTACCTTAGACTCTACCAGGAAGAACACAGCGTGTGTTGCCTATACTTACCACCTGGTGTTCGTGACTTGTCAGTTTCATATACAACTAGACTCTGAACTTCTCCACCTGAGGATTTTATCAGATCCATCTTTTCAGCCTTCAGCACCCAACATGCTCCTGACCCAATAGAGGTGTTTGTTAACTACTATATAGAAGAATAGGTTAAATTATTCCATTGATGAGAGCTCATGCTTTCCTACCAGATCCTGGGAAGAGAAATAAAAAAAGGAGCATCTACTTTGAGGTCCCAAATCCCTCAAGCATGAGCAAATTTAGTCCTGGAAAGTAGAAAGAGACAGATGCAGAATGCTACCTTTACGACTGTACCTGTGACAGACCCTGCAACTGAGGCTTAGTTGTGAGAGAATAATGCTATTTAGTACCATCTGAGCACTTCTGCAAAGAAAACTCTACACATCAGCAAACCAACAGTTTAAGCATGGGACACTGAGAAAATTCAAAACCATTATGTATTATTTCTTTAACTTTGGACTCATTTGTAATTCAGCCTCCATAGACCCAACTAAAACAAGTGCAAGGAAATTAATCATGTCTCAGCCTCTCATTCCCTTCAATCCTACTTTGAACAATTACTCTTCAACCTTACTTATATGTGTAGTCTCCTCAGGAAAGCAGATAGTTCAGGAAAATGGAGTGAGATTTAGGGAAAAAAATCTAATATTACTTTCTTTGATGAATACTGCTTTGGTAAAGTTTCAGTGTTCCTGTGCACTTTCAATGACTCTTGAAAACACAGGCAATATTGCAAAACTAAGGTTGTTTCATTTTCTAGATCTTTGAATTAGCTCCAAGGTCAGTATTTCAGTTTAAGTGGGGTTTGCTATTCAATTATACACATTTTTCTGTGTGTGTGTGTGTGTGTGTGTGTGTGTGTGTGTGTGTGTGTGTATATATACTTAAGTCTGTGACTCTACCACTTGAGCCACAGCTCTACTTATGGATTGGGGTGGTTAATTGGAAATAAGGGTCTCATAGACTTTTCCTGCCTGAGCTAGATTTGAACCATAAGCCTTAAATATCAGACTTCGGATTATCTAGGATTACAGAAATGAGCCACTGATGCCCAGTTTAATCTTTTCTTGAGCGTACTATTTTATACCATCCTACGCATTTAGCTTACCACCTAAGAGTCAGGCGAGACAGCACAGATCTGTTATAATCTCAGCCACTTGGGAGGCAGAGGTCAGGAGACTCAACAAGGCTACTAGAGCAAAGAGTTAAGGAAATAGATCTCAATAAATCTGCTGGGCAGAGTAGTATCTATGTATAACTCCAGCTAATTGGGAGGTCTAAGACTGACTCCCCAACAAAATGGTAAGACTCTATCCAAAAAAATACTAAAGTCATTAAGACTTCAGGGTGTGGCTCATGTACCTAGCAAAGGTAAAGATGTAAGCTTGGATCAATGCCACCAAAATAAGTTACCACCTAAGCAAACATGATGTGAATACAAAAAGAGATGATTATTTTTTTTAACTCTTCACTGTATAGAGACACTGGGTCTCCTTATGTATGATTTAAATCCTCTTTATGTGTGTGATGTCAGTTTGAGTTGATAACAAGAATTTTTAGTGAATATTTCAGTTATCATTTACATTTCTTACAATTCAAGCGTATTTGTCAGATCTGGACGTGTCTCATTTTTCCCCTGGTACTTGCAATTCTTTAGTTACTCGCCCTTCAGTGCTTTTGATAGAACTTCAAGAGCTTCACATAGCCCAAGACCCTCCTGCTGGTTCCCCCACATAGCCATACAGGGGGTACAAGGCTCTTTCCCAGCCTTGGATAGATATTCCATCATTTCTCCAGACCAGAACTTCCTTAAGCAATGTGAAGCAAAAGAAAGGACAGTCACCCAAAAGATATCAGGTCAAAAGACTGCATTTTCTCCTTAACCAATGCCCCAGTAACTTGTTTGTTTTATTAATGCTTTTCTAGCATAATATTTGACAAATTCTATTTTTCTAATGGCTACTAGAAATGTGAACTGTACAATTTGGTGCGTCTTGCATTGTGTTGCCATGGGAGAAGGTTCAGTTCTGGCCGCTGGGCCACCAACCTTTTCCCTGCAGCTGGAATTCTTTTAGTCACCAAGGAGCCTTACTTAAGGCAGAGGGGTTGGCCAGGATGGCCAGTATGAACACAACCCAACTTAGAAGATGTTCCAGGCATCAAGGAGAGAGTTGTCCTGACCCCTTTAATTCCTCCCATGACACAGAAACGATGGCTCCACCATGACCTCCTTTAAGCCATTACAACAGTTGAACCTGGCGAAGAGGGGAAATCTTTTTTATTTTTAATATATATAAAAGAGCAAACAAGCTGACTCTCTAACAAAGGAAGACTCCTGAAAAATAACTTTGCTTAAGTTTTCTTTCCTTCCATACAATAATCTGGGAATGAGACACTGACATGGATGAACCTGGTTAGAAAAGAAGAATCTGTCCCAGGGTTAGCTGGCTCCATACCCATTTGAATCCGAGGTAGTCATATGGTGATACCAGAAAACTCGGGAGCCATCAAGCAACATCTATCCATCTACTATGAAAACAAATAAAAAAACCTAAGTGTCACCAAAAGGTTCACTGACTTCCCTGCCTGAAGGAGATGGTACTATATCCATTACCTGTTAACTGGGCTTGAAATATGTTGGCGAGGAGGTACCAAGTTTACAATGTTGGACTTCCAGCCTGGCACACTGTTGCAAAATCAATGTGCATTATGTAAGCCACTCAATCCACCACACTTTGTTTTGGCAGCTCTAGCAACCTAACACCACAGACACAATCAAAACAGAATGATTATGGAGATCCAAGAAGCTTAGCAAAGCAAAAGAATCCACAGGTCCCAGAAGGGAGAAGAGACTCCATTATCTCTTTATAAATGAAAGGAAAGTGAGCAAAAATGAAGTAAAAATCCTAATGAGGAGGAAATTTTAAAAAGAAAAAAACCTGAACCAACTCAGATGTCCCTCAGTTGAAGAGTGGATCAACAAAATGTAGTATTTATACACAATGGAATTCTACGCTGCTGTCAGAAAGAATGACATCTCCCCCTTTGTAGGGAAATGGAAAGACTTAGAAAAAATCATATTAAGTGAAGTTAAGCCAGACTCAAAGGAACATAGGCTCAATGGTTTCCCTCATTTGTCATAATCAGTAGAAACCTTGGGCTCTCCTAGCAGAGATTTGCAATAGAGCAAAATCTTGATACATAAGGCCATATAGTATGAAGCTAATTGAAAGGACCTCCAGGATATTGAAACAAAAGCCATATAATGAATGATTGTTGTCCTTAATGTACTATGTTATCTCTCATCTCTTTTGCTGTCCCTTGGTTATCTCATATTGTTACCGTATTTCACTTTGTTATCTGATATATTGGATAAATGCGTATTTGGTTATTTGAAATTGGATAGGGAAGGGGGAAAACAAGATGAGGGAAAGGGTGGGTGGGGGGAGGGAAATGGGGACCAAGACATGAGAAAGGGTATCAATGTATGTGAAGTAATGCACCTTCTATTTGGCGAATATAATGTAACCCTTCTATTAATTACAATAAAAATATATGAAAAAAGAAAAAAAACATTGTGTTCTCATTTTCAAAGGTTTCCCAAAATAACTCATTATGAAGATTACCTTCATAAGGAGCTTTTCAAAAATGACAAAATTAGCTTTTCAAAAACTAAATCCCTAGGCGTTCCCCACATTCACCCAGCAAGCATGTCTGGGGTCTGATTGATGTCACACAATGCTCAACCATTTCTTCCAGGCAACAACAACATAAAAATCATTAAAGGAATGAAATAAGAGGCTAGCTTCTCTTAATTCTCTGATGAATTCTTTGTTTATAAGCTCTGGAAGAAGAGCTCTAAAATGATAAGATGATATATAGAGTGTGCTTGAGAACTTTGCACTGTAGCCAAACACTGCTGGTTGTTCAAGACATTTAGACCCCAATTCCATGTGTTGTTCACACGGTATTCTAAAAAAAAACATGTTGATATTACATTATGAAGCCATCCCTAAAATTAAACGCCTGGTTGAAAAGGGTTAGTGTTTTGTCAAAGGGTAGAAAATACATGTTTTTGTCTCTGTCTAGCATAGGGCACATATTCTTCCCTGTCTATGTGTTATAAAAATGTCAATTATAGAGTGTTTCCTGACATCTAGCCACAGGAGGGACCAAGTATCCAGACCTTTCCAATCATGATAGACTACATTGTGACTGCCACAAGGGTCAACCAAGACCAAATCCCCAAGGAGGGTCAAAGCCATGCTGAAATGGTTAGTGTATGGATCTGCAGTGGCTTTATTTTTGTTGTTGTACTGTGGTTTTATCTGGGAAACCTGGGATCCTGGGCCTTTTCAGCATCCTTTCCTCTGGTTTCTCATCAAGTAGTAGATGGAGTTAAGGACAGCAGCCTAAGATTCAGATTTGGGGATGTGCTCAAAGCTTCCGAGGTAGAAGCTCACCTTCCTGAACACAGTCACCCTTGGCATCAGTAGAAGGCAAAGAAGTAACCGTCTGTTTGAGGGACATCTCTCTTGTCCTGTGTCACCTGGCAAACATATGTGACCTGGTAAGCTGCCTGGGCCATTTGACTGTCTGAATCAACACAAGAATTGGGTCAGCTTATGAAAAGCAAGGACAGAGAGGAACAGACGCACAGCCCCGAGTAAACCTCAGGAAGGAAACCTCTAGTTTTGTAAGCCATATAACCTTTCCATAACTAAAGACCATTGAATTATACATCGTATTACCCACAATCTCCAAGAACTCCAAAGAATAGGAATTCAAAATAAGGAGCTACAGAATTGTGAGAGTCTAGCCAGCAGAGGGCAGTGTGGAACCCAATGTTCCGGCTGAGCCCTTGGTGCTTCCTTCAAAGGCAAAGCATCCACTGCCAGTTATTACCTTCAACCCCACCATGGTTTTCTGCACAGTAGCAAAACTCTTCTTTCTTCCTTACCCGTGCCTCTAGTAACATTCGAACAACAAAAGATAACAGAGTGTACTCCTGGTCTCAGGAAAGAGGAGTGAAGGTTCTTTGAGGGATTTTTTTTTATGTTTTTTTGTTTGTTTGTTTTTATCATAGTTGGATCCCCAAAGTTTGAGTTCACATAACCCCAGCAGGGCCTGGAGTAGCCATATGAAAACAGGGAGGAGAATTGGGGTTTTGTTATCTGAGAATCTAGAATTCTTTAGCTAAAAATACAGGGTATTCTAAGTAGCTTCTGTCGATTTTTTTCAGGCTGCAGGTAGTCATTTTATTCAAGCGAGTCAGGCTGTCACGATCAAGAGAGTAGTACCATGTGACAAAAGGTTTAAAATTGCTATTATTAGGATGTAGCTTTCAAATCTTCTCATTCTTGAACTTTTCCAGGGGTTCTACCAAAATAGCACCTGCCATTTAGTATTCACATTTTTTAACATTCTCACAAAAACTGAATATTACTATGCCAGACACACCAAGTGTTGCCAGGGTCTTTGTGAGAATAGTATTTTCAAATGCAGCACCAAGGAAAAATACTGTATAAAACCCAGTTTGGACACAGCTAGCGTTATAGAGGTTACTCAAAAAAGGAAGCACAGACTTATTTGTTTTTATTTGATACCAAAGTACTGGGAAACTAAAACTCAATTGTGCATATCAACAAAGAAATTCCATTAAAAAGAATGTTCTAATCAAATCTAAGACCACATACAGGAGATAGAACAATTAGAGTTCTGTCAAACATTCCTGGTCCCTCCAGACATGCTGTGAGATGGGGTTTCTTAAGAGCCTGTGTTTCTGGGACTTCTTATTGCCTGTATCAGACCACCCTGAACCAAATTTCTAAATTTATCACCATCAAAATCAGTTGTTTAAGAAGAATTGTACATGAGACAAATAGAACCTTGCTCCATCAATTTTGTCTCATTTGATGAAAAGAATAAAGATGGAACAAGGTATGAAAGAAAAGAGAATTTTCTAAGCCAGGGATAATTCTCCATGATGAGGAAGAACAACAAATAAGAGTGTGATTTGGAATTATATTAAGTGAAGTAAGCCAGACTCAAAGGAATTTAGGCTCAATGGTTTCCCTCATTCGTCATAATCAGTAGAAACCTTGGGCTCTACTAGCAGAGATCTGCAATAGAGCAAAATCTTGATACATAAGGCCATATAGTATGAAGCTAATTGAAAGGACCTCCAGGATATCGAAACAAAAGCCACATAACGAATGATTGTTGTCCTTAATGTACTATGTTGTCTCTCATCTCTTTTGCTGTCCCTTGGTTATCTCATATTGTTACAGTATCTCACTTTGTTATCTGATATATTGAACTTATTTGTATTTGGTTATTTGAAATTTGATAGGGAAGGGGGGAAAACCAAGACGGATGGGAGGTGTGGGGGGGAGGGAAATGGGTACCAAGACATGTGAAAGGATATCAATATATGTGAATTAATGCACCTTCTATCTGGCAAATATCATGTAACCTTTTTACTAATTACAATAAAAAAAATAAAGGGCTAACAGAAAAAAAAGAGTGTGATTTGGGGCTACACTGCCTGATGGAATATCTCTTGGTCCCTTATCAGCTATGAAATTCTAGAGAAGTTCTTCTGATACCTCCATTTTTGCCATATGTAAAATAGGGCTGATAATAGTACTCCATAAAGTGTTACCTACTGCATGGGTGAGTCATATAAAAACAAAACAGTACCTGATTTCTAGTATAGTTTAATATATACTATCATGTCCCTAACAACTAAATCCTTTCCCTTTGTAAGATGTCTAGTAATCTCAAGCTTCATTATGGGTTTCCATAGCTGCTATCTCTAAGAGGCTGCTGATTGCTTTCTCAGAATTAGTTGACTTCTGCTAACTCAAATGTTCAACAGGAGAGTTAGAACCTTGATTCCTGATGCTATTTAGTTGCAATATACTTAAAGCTCAATGTCTGAAAATGTTTTAATGAAAGTACAGTTTTACAGTTTAATATACAAGGTAAGGCACTTATGCTAAATAATCACATAATCATGCATGTGACACTAGCACATGAATACAATACAATGACTGATGGCCATTTTGCATTATAGATAGCAGAACTATATATAATGAGAGAGAGGGAAAGTGAGGGAGAGAGAGAGAGGAGGGGAGAGGAGAGGAGAGGAGAGGAGAGGAGAGGAGAGGAGAGGAGAGGAGAAGAGAAGAGAAGAGAAGAGAAGAGAAGAGAAGAGAAGAGAAGAGAAGAGAAGAGAAGAGAAGAGAAGAGAAGAGTTTGCTTCTGTTGGATTGCAAGATGCATGGCCAGAGGGAAAACTGAGGAAATTTGATGAACACATTACATCTAATTTTTAATTCCAATGCTTTCCATGTGCTTCCAAAGCTAAATCTGAAACATAGATGGGACTGTGATAGTCTACAGTCTAATAACCTTCAAATAGCACCTCACTGTTTAGAAAACACCCAAGTCCTTCACCAGTAGGAGTTTGAAACAATCTGGCCACATTCTACTGGTGTAAGCTCGCATCCTCTCATTCCCTCCTCTCCATCCATGGTCTGTCTGATGTCCCAATACATCTTGCATGTACTTGCCTCTATTTTCTAACATGCAATTCCCATGGACTGGAGTCTCCCCCATTTCTGGTATGTGACATTCCATCAAGCTCCACTATGCCCTAAGGACTCTGTGCTCTGTGCTCTGTGTGTTGGTCTTTGTGGCTATTCCATCTCTCACTGGCTTCTGGGAAGAATTAGTCATTTTCTGCTCTGCTTATGTAGAGGCCTTACTTTGAATACCATATTGGGGATGCAATGAGTAGTCAAAACAGACATCGTTCCTGCTGCTGCAGAACATATAGTCTAATGAGTCAGGTGATAATTCTCCAACTATGAAACCAAAAAATATGAGAAGACCATGGTGATATGAGATCATTTTAACATTTTTTAAAAGGCTTTTTAAAGAGACCCAAAGAATCTGCCCCACCATTTTTTCCTTCTGCAGTAAACTAAATGAAGACTCAAGAAACTAACGGAAGAGAATTCTAGATGACATTTTTCACAAGTTTTGTTACTGCCACTGGATCTCACACTGTTTTCAAAGCAAATTATTTTCCCAAAGTCAGGAGTTTCACTTGTCAGACTTGTTTTGTACAAAAAAGAAAAGACATGTTTGATCAGTTAGACCCTATTAGAAAAACAAGATTTTTTTCTAGGTGATAGATTCTTTTTAGGTCCTTTATGTATGTATATTTTCTGTTTAAGAGGAAGCCTTATATTTGAGTTGCCTAAGCATACCAACTAGAATACACAATAATTTGATATATACCACATTTACTCATTCAACAGGTACTTATTAAGCACTTACCCAGGCCTCGTCGCTATGGAAATGCTGATCACAAATATTTATAATCTGAATGTTTCAGTTCTGTAACTCAGAAAAGCTAAGTGGTGTCATGAAAAACATCTATAAAACTGTCATTTGTGTTTCACTCACTTGATTTTCATATGTGGAAAGATCAGATACTAATTTCCACTTGGTGACAGAGGAGTTTAGCAAGCCACGACTCATTACTGTGCCAGTCACAGAGGTAAGAGATGGACATGGAGAACTTTGAAGACAAGTCTAGGATCACAGCATTTCATAACTTTTGATAGAATAGAACAAAACTTTCCATTCCATTTATGTGGAATAGGTTACTGAGTAAAGCAAAAATGTGGTAAGTCTCTTTCAATTCTAAAATTACAGGTTTTGTGATTTAACTAAGTGCCTTTGTGGCACTTTTAACCCTTCAAGACATTCAAGAGTCTCCCAGGTAGAGCCACAGCAGACAGAGTTCGCACCGGTAACCCTGTTTGTGGCCATAAAAGGTGCCAATACCTGTTTATCCACAGGTCGACTGTCTCTAGTCAGATTTTCATGTTTGTTGTTATGGTTCCCTACCAAGTTCATCCTGAAGTTCTTTCTGTTCTTCTATGACTGTTGCTTGAATACCAGAACTCTAACTTGCCTTGTGGTATTGCATACTTCTGTCAGGTCTCTGTGTTCTCATAATATCAAACACTCAACCTGAAATTTATGATTGTGGAGAAACTGAATTCCCTCCAAAGAAAAAGAGAAGACGCAGCAGCATCTCTTCAGCCCATTACATCACTGTTCCGCAAATAGTTATCTTTGCAAGCCTGGAGAACACGAACTCAGTATTTATTTTGTTTCAACCAAGGGTCACTCTGCTTCATATGTCTCTGTGTACTTAGATTAACCTCTTGAAAATAATGCATTGGCAACAAGATGACCTCTTCTAAACCACATCCGTAAGAAGTTCGAAAGTACTGATAGAAGCTGTAAGCAACCAAAAACTAATATTTGAAACCTATAAAAGCCAGGCACTGGTGGCTGGTGCAGGTGCCCTAGCTACTTATGAGGCTGAGATTTGAAGAGTATATAGTTCAAAGTCATCCTGGCCAAGAAAATCTCTGAGACTTATCTCCAAATAGCTACTAAAAAGCCCTAAGTGGAATTATAGCTCCAGTGGTGAAACATTAGCATTGAAGGAAAAAAATAAGCAAATAAAAGCAAAACTTTGGGAGAGGGCCTGAGTTCAAGTTCCAGAAACAATGTATACATACATACATACACACACACACACACATACATGCATTATATACATATATAAAAATATTTAAGCTTACAAGTTCTCTGCTCTTGATTATGAGTAAATCACCCCCTTAGCTACAAAACATTAAAGAAATATTAATTCATGGCCTTTACATATAACTAGGAAACCAAAAAACCTTTGTGAATGAGGAACTATCCACCAGTGTACAATGTAAGCTGAATGGATTCTCAAAGCATGATTGGCCTCCCTCTCCTCTTGCCCCTCCTCCCTCCACCCTTCTCTTCCTTTTCCCCCCTCCATCTTCTCCCTCTTTCTCCTTCTTAAGCCAGCAAGGTTATCAAATTTCCTTTTCCTTTGGAACTTAGTCTGTACTCTACCAACTTGTCCAACTAGAAACTTTGAGACAAGAAGCTACAGAAACAAAAACTAATGGCTGGAAAAAGGATGCGTTGCAAGAGCAATTTGAACTGGAAACAACAATCATTAAACTTTAATGTTATCTAGTCTGATGAACAATAATAAAGAAAAAGCATGTTTCTTATGCCATCAAATAAACCAGTGAATGGATATTGGGAGATTCTAAAGAAAGAAAATAGAAAGCTTATAAATAATATATATATATATATATATATTGTTTTTGTTGTTGTTGTTATTGTTGTTGGTCATGGGGCTTGGACTCAGCCTGGGCGCTGTCCCTGAGCTCTTCAGCTCAACACTACCACCCTATCCCTTGAGCCACAGTGCTACTTCCTGTTTTCTGGTGGTTAATTGGAGATAAGAGCCTCACAGTCTTTAGTGCCCGGGCTGGCTTTGAACTTCAATCCTGAGGTCTCAGCTGCCTGAGTAACTACGACTATAGGCGTGAGCCACCATGCCCAATTCTATAAAGAATATTTGAGAGAAATAAGACATAAAACTTCTCAAATTAGATGAAAATTTTCAACCTACACACCAACAAGATTTAACGGATACCAAATAGAATATAATCAAAATAAAACAAATCAAGAAATATCAAAATAAAACAAAATTATCCTAAAATTTTTCTATAGCTAGAAGCCATAAGATACTGCCTCATTTAATACATAAACAAAGTGAATAGTTAAAAACAGCCAGTCAAATACAGCTGAGCTGTCAATTACATGGGGCATCTAATCAGCTCACACTCAACAAAGTCAAACTCCCAAGCTGCAATCATAAATCTTTCTTTTTTATTTCTTGCTTGCTTGCTTTCCTTCTTCCTTCCTTCTTTCCTTTTCTTTTCTCTTCTTTTCCCTCTCCCTCCTTATTTCTTCCCCCTCCCTCTCTCCTTCTCTCTGTTTTCTCTTTCTGTTTTTGAGGTTAGAATTCAAGGCCTCATCCTTGCTAGACAAACCCTAATTAAGCTATTTCTGTACCTCATTTCTATCCTAATTATAAATACACATTGTCTACCTTGCAGAGCAGATTTCTCTGAATCTCCTTAGGTTAGATCAACTGCTTCTCAATTACAAACAATTGTTTACTCAATTAAAATCTTAAATTAATTTTGTCTAAAGATTTTTCTTTGAATAAAAGTCAAACTAAAGCAGTGGAAGAAAAGTGACTCATACATAAGAGACTCTCAATAAATGAATATTTTAAAATCACTGAAGTCAGAAGACAGTGGAGCAATGTATCCAAAGTACTGAAAAACTTATCAGTCGACCAAGATTTTATATCTAGAAAAATATTCTTCAAAAATGAAGGAGACATTTCCAGACTAAGAAAAATAATAAGTCCTATCCAGGAACAATTCGTCTTACTTAAATATTATGACCTGAGGGTTGATTTATCTTGTTTTCATTATTACTCTTTTTAAACTTAAAGCATTTAATCTTGACTTTTATCCCAAACTAAGAATCAAATTGTACCCCTCATTATTTCCTTAGAATGTATTTTGTACATCAATAGAAGTTAATAGGCTTTTATTAAACCTGAATGTAACTTGATTTAAAAGTATACCTTCAGGCCTAGAGTTTAGCCTAGTGGTAGAGTGCTTGCCTAGCATGCACGAAGACCCTGGTTCAATTCCTTGGTACCACATACATAGAAAAAAGCCAGAATGGTGCTGAGGCTCAAGTGGTAGAGATCTAGCCTTGAGAAAGTCCAAGGACAGTGCTCAGACCCTTAGTTCAAGCCCAGAACTGGTAAAAAAAAAGTATACTTCCAGCAACTTTGTTGAAACAATTCTATTTAGTTTTGTGTTTAACAGGTAAAATTTAAGAGAGTTCACCAGAAAGCTAGGCAGACACGGGTAACTTTAACCATCTTCCACAATTCACTTAAACCTTTTGGTAGCTGCTAGGAATTAAACAAGCAAAGACACCTTTTAATAAAGTGTTAAATAAAGTTTGGCCTTTGCTAATCACTAGCAAAAGTGCTTTAAAATATATATTATATTCTACCTGTCCATTGACTGGGTAAGGATGGTTTATAACAAGAAGGTAGTAAGACCAATTGAAGTGCAGGTCTCAGTCAGATTAAGGGAATACTCAACAGATTGCCTGATGTAGACATGTAGACATCAGGAACCAAGTTTTCAGAAGTTGAAGCAATCCTTGGGTCAATCATACATTTATGGAAGAAAGGTAACCCATTCAGATGAATACTTGCCAGACGCAAGAGGGACTCACCTAGCAAGTTTTGTTTATGGAAACAGGAGCATAGGCCTGATGCTACACACATCTATCATCATAAGACGTGGGAGGTTGAGGCAGGAGGATCTGGAGTTCAAGACCACCCAGGCTATATATTGAGACCCTGATTCAAAAGACAAACAAACAAAAGAAGAAGAAACCAAAAAAGGGATATTCGTTGACTAAAAAATGCTCAGTTTTGTGTTGGTCACTTACGTAGCCCAAGAATATAACACTTAACAGAATATAATATTTGTTTTCAGTAAACCTAGTTCATTGCAATGTTGACTTCTTAGGTTAAAAAATAAGCACAATCTCTGATACTATTAAAATAAAAAATTAAAATTATTCCTGTGCTAGGTCTCTTTCACAGACTGCTAGCAATCTGTGCCACTCAATGCTAGGTACTAACTTTGTCCCTATAATTCATATATTGAAGATTAAATACTCAGTCCTCTAGAGTATGACTGTATTTAGACATAGGGGTTTTAAAAATAGATTATTTCATTAAAAGATTTCAATAGGATCGATTCTAATCTTATACAACTGCTGAAGAGATTGACAGAGACAGAAAGAAAGAGAGACAGACCATTTATGTACATGCAGGGATGAAAGACAATATACTATTACAGCAAGAAGATGGCTAAGACTTACAAGCCAAAAAGAGAACCCACAGAAGAAATGAGATATGACACCTCAACCTTAGATTTCCAGGCTGAAGAACTAGGAGAAAAGTAAGTTTCTGTTGCTTACACCACCCACCCTTGTCGTGGTCAGCATGGCAGCCAGAGCAAACTAAAGCACTTGCTTTGCTTTAGAGATTTTTCTTTAAAAAAATCATTCCTACTATCAAGCTTTCTTTATAAGCTTCTTTCTAGCTGACACTACTTTCTTTTGGTGGGGAGGCAACTTGGAATTTAGTTCATCTTACTTAATCTGGAGTTCAGAATCTTAGTAAAGAGGAGCAAGAGTAGCAAATGAGAGCCCACTTCCCACCGGGACCTGACTTTGATATGATGGAGGCAGGCTGAGCAGCTAGGACTATGCTGTGCAAAGCTCATCAGCAAAACACACAACCAAGCCTTTTCCACAGACTGTGTGTGCCTGGAAGAGTTTGAGTGCAAGCTGGCAGTAATTTAAGAGCAATCTACAAGTCCAACTTCTTTTCTGCCTGCCTCCTCCACATGTTTTTCCTTGAAGCAGCTGATTTTCCATTGGCAGGCAGGCAAAGGGATTTTGTCATTTTTTGGATTGAGGTGTTTCAGCGAAAACATCCAGAAAAACTAGCAAATGTAGAAAGAGGGGTCATATGTCCTATGTTAGCTAGAAGTGAAACATGGACATTAAGGAGCTTTATGAAAGACATTTGGTGAGACAAAAACAGGCACTACTATAAAAGATTCTAAGAGGCAATTTTATCTACTCGGAGAAGGTATAATGCCAAAAAGAATGTTGTACAGTTGTGTGGTCCAAATGTTTCCCCAGAGCTACCACAAAACTAATTTGTGCATAGCTTTCTACTCTTCATAAAAGTATTCATAGAAAACCCCTTTCGACAACCAGGCAGCTTTTAGAGTTCCTTCATGTGGAAAACATGGAAATGGGTCTGTAAACACAAAGGTAGTGAGAGTCTCAGTGTTGTTTATTTCCCATGTCACCAATATGACTCATCCTTGACAGCGGAAACTTTAAAAAATAAAATAAAAACAAACCTACACCTGCAGCAGTGAATCGAAACACACCACCTGTTCAGAGAGGAGCAGATCCACTGGGAATATGCTGAGAGCAAAGTCCACTGCTTCCCTCGGTGGCATCCTCTGTCTTCAACTTGTCCTCTGAGGCCTCTCTACTGTTCCATCAGCTGATGCAGCAGTTGCTCAGTGGAGTCATTCAGACATGCCTGGAGTCAATGTGACTCCACTCGCTGCCCAAGACACTGCACATACACAGTGGTCCTGCTAGGCACAACAGTAATGGCCAAACACATGGCAAGAGGAGGGCATGTGTTGGCATGTGCCAGTGTAACGGGGATTTTGAAACAACCGCATTAAAGGCAAAATGATTGCTTGTGCCTCATCCATATTATAGACTCCTACACTGTGAAGAAAATCAGTCATAATGTGTTTCCTAAAATCAGAGAATCCAAGGTCATTATTTACCAAGGAACTCAAGGGAAACTTTGCTCAAGGTCTCACAACAAAAGATCTGCACTTTTTTTTCTATTTGATTAAAGATGTTTGTCCCACAGTTTCTGATTCAATACGCCTGGACCACAGCCTAGGAATCTGTATTTTATCAAGCATCCCTCCCTCCCTCCCTTGAGTCTAATGCAGGTGTGACATACTGGGATCATGAACAGAGGTCTTAATCACTATTCTCTCCAGGACTCGAGAGCTAGCACTTGTCGTAAGCCATAGACAGATCTTTGGAATCTATGTCGAGACACATATGCTACAACCCACCTCACAAGTAGCTAAAGAGTCTGCAATTACTTAATCAGATAGCAATGATGGAGTATTTGTAATGAACTATTTTATTTAGAAAATTATTAAAGCCTACAGAGGAAAGAGCAAAACTGAAAAGCTCACAGTAAAGTGACTGCTTCTAAACAGATGGAGCTGGAGTTGGAGTGTTTCCCTGACTTTCTCTAAAGCTCCAGGTTTCCACATCGGATAAAACAACACAGAAAGGACTTCTGGCCTGACCCCGCAGGACATTCACCTGAGAGTTATCAATGTGGACTCTGGTTCAAGTTACACTAACAAAGCTGTAGTCTCAATTAATTCACTAAGTTAGCTAAATCATCCCTTTTTCTCAGTAAAAAAGCAAGAGATCCTCGCCTTCCAATCTGATAGCCTTCGAGAATCATTTGGGGTATACAGCTGTTGGCCATCCTCTCAAAGATGGTCTAAGAGACCTACTGTGTCATAAACAGAGATGTGGGGGGCCAAGTGGGCTCCATGGCAACTTAGTTCCACTCCAGCATTCAAATATTTTATCCCTCCAGGTACGAGAAAGATACTGTGGGAAGCACAGAGATCTTCACCTGTGAACTCACTTCATATCCTAGACAGGGTGGCAGCTCTCATTCAGAAAGTGATTTATGCTTTAAGAATTTTAAACTCAGTGTGCTATGATAAATGCCCTGTCTGTTTACACAGAACTAATTTACCCTATATTCTTTTATTGTTCTTGTAAAGGGAAGGTTCAGAGGGGCTAGAGTGACATAAGTCAGATACAGAGTACATTTCATGTGGAACAGTGTCACCCCTCCCCCAGTTCTCTCCCAGTTTTTCCCTCCCATCCCTAGACACAAGTTGTGTAGCTCATTTTCAACAGAGTGACTAGTGAGTACCACTTCTGCATTTGCTCACCCTTTGTCCCACCTTTTCTGTGCCCCTAATACCCTCTCAAAGACAGATAAATGAAAAAAATAGGGAAAAGAAACAAAAGCAGCAGATATGTTCTTTTTTTTTTTTTGCCAGTCCCGGGGCTTGTATTCAGAGCCTGAACATTGTCCTTGGACTCTACCACTTGAGCCACAACACCACTACTGGCTTTTTCTACGTATGTGGTACTAAGGAATCGAATCCAGATCTTCTTGCATGCTAGGCAAGCACTCTACCACTAGGCCAAACTCTTGGCCCTATATGTTGATTCTTAATGCATCCCAGTGAATATCCCATGGAAAGGTTCTCTTGAACACAATTCCAGTGTGAAAAATCTGAGCTTTGGATCATTTGAATCTCAATGTCCAAACTCACTTGTTCCAAATTATAAATGTATCTCAAATAAATTCAACCACTTTGCTTTACTTTTCTGATAAAAGCAGTTGTTATAATTCCTATTAATAAGGAAACATTTGATGTTTAGTCATACATATTATTACAAGGGCCAAAATAATATGCACTAAAACATCAGAACATCAGGATTGACTTCAAATACATGCACATAGTATTCTATGTGCCAGAATCTCTAGGACAGTTCTACAGACATCACACATTGTTTTTAAGAGTTACATTATTTAGAAAGGAGGTAATATAGCAAACATTTGGTGGATGAGTCTAGGCCCTTCTATAAAACTCTCTGAATTTTAATTGAGGCTGATGTTGTCTAGGAAGCTGTGTGGGTGTGATCCAGCATGGAAATTAAAGGAAGCTTCAAGGTATAGGATTGACAGGGGCTAACAAGTCTTTCTTCAGTTACTACTAGCTCCCAGAATATCAATCCATTTTTGTGCTACCAAAAGATCTTCCAGCTCTTTTGGGATAAAAAGTAGAAGTAATATGTAGTCAAAGGGAAGTAAGTATCTGTAATACTTAACTATCTCAAAAAAACGAATTATAATTACAGACAGAAAGCAATGGACAGAAAGGAGCTGGAGAAAGGTTCCTTCAATGTGGGCAGTCACAACCCCCTGCATGTGAAGACACAAAATGAGGAGGGATAACCTAGAAGCATGCCCACACTACCAATGCCCATAGATATACCATGATACCAGGGAAAGGAGGGGAATTAAGGGAGACTCCATGAAGCTCACTAGAACTGTTTTTTGCCATTCTTGCAGAGATCTTATTATCACAATGTGACATTTTCTACAGTCTGCAGACACTTGTCAACTGCCTATCTTTCCAGTAGATACAAGTCATTGCTAACAATGTTTCTGTGTTCCTAGACACAACTCAAGAGGCTGGGAGAATGGGTGCACTGAAAATTAATGTGCTTGGCATACTAACTACACCCTGTTACAACGTTGGTCTCTGTGACCTCCAATTAAAATAACCTGAGAGCTTTTTATAATACCAGCATCAGAAATTCATTGTGGTATGGATAAACCAGATTGAGGGGATCCAGACAGCTCTAAATACTTCTTAAATGCAGCCATGGTTGAGGATCTGACCCTGCCAAAGACAATATGAAAGTTATTGGTATGTATGCTTGGACCTCCCACTGGAGACAGTATGATAGATACTCAAGTTTTGCCTAAAGCAGTTTGTAACTTTAGACACTTTGTGGAGCCTTTTGTTTTGTTTTTGTTTTGTTGTTCCTGAGGCTTCAGCTCTGGGCCTCCGTTCTGTCCTTGGGTTTCTTTTGCTCAAGACAAGTACTCTATCACTTGAAACACAGCACCACTTCTAGCTTTTTCTGTGTAATTCACTGGAGATAAGAATCTCATGGACTTTCCTGTGCTGCTAGCTTTGAACCACAGTTCTCAGATCTTAGGGTAACAGATGTGAGCCACCATTCCAAGCTCACTTTGAACACTTTGAAAAGACCATTTTGAGGGTAGCTGAACCGCAGCATAAGACTCTACCTCCATATAATCAAGATGTGAACTTCAAGAAAAGAAAACTGCCAGGCAGGATGGCTCACACCTGTAATCCAAAGTACCTTAAATTCAATTGAGATTTGTAGTTAAACCTTGATGTTTTTCTGAAGTAATACTATTATTTTTGCTCCAGTTTTTTCATAGACTATCTTAAACTTGTAGTTGTATTTCCACAATATTTGTCCACTCTTCTTTCTTCCCTTTATCCTGTCCTTCCTGCTTTAGAATTTTTAATCATATTCTTCCTTGGAATAGTTATTAGTCATGTTAAATACAATACTATTTAGACTCTGTTGGGAGAATGATGAAGGTGTACAATGTATTGTGATACATTGTATTTAAATTGGTTGATTGATAACCTCTTTGGACAACTCCTTAAAGATGGTTAAAAATAAAAATTAAGAAAAAGAAATACACTCATTACCTTACTTATGTAATTCTAACTCTGCTGTTCATCACTTTTATAATGAAGATATTAAAAGTTCAAATTTAGGTATATACCTACCAAAAAACCCAACAGTCAAGCTTGCTGCTTTTAATACAAGTTCTGCTTTGAGCATACTTCTTCCCTCATTTCAATGTTGGAGAAACTGAAAAGGAGGTCAGATTGGCTTTCAGCTTACATATTTCTTCCCAGAAAAGAATCTCAGTTACCCCCAAGTTAACATCCAGGTTTATAGTCTCTAAACCATCTCTATATCCCAATAACATAACATTTCACAACAACCACACTTGAGTATCCAGGTATTTCCACACCAGACTCTAAACTCCAGGAAGAAATGATTCTACTCTTCTTTATCTTTGTACACCTAAGGCTAGATCCTCTACCATATTGGGAGGGGTAGGTAAAGAGGTATTCTTTGATTTTCTTTTTTTTTCATATATTTTTATTGTAATTAATAGAAGGGTTACATTGTATTCACCAGATAGAAGGTGCATTACTTCACAAACATTGATACCCTTTCTCATGTCATGGTCCCCATTTCCCTCCCCCACCCAGTGTTCTTTGATTTTCATTATGACTTACATTCCTTTGTATGCACACACTACTTCAAGGAACATGATAGGATCTTGAACTCCTTTGAACCTATGTTGCTGTCATATATAATTATACTTCCAAAACTGACTTCAAATTTGAGTCAGGCTTAATGATTAACTATAATTCTAATAGATAACTGAGTAAGACTAAAATGTAGCCCAAGTTCTGTGTTAGAAAAAAATCCAACTTTCTTATTTATAGGGAAAAATGAAACATGAGGGCAATAAGTTGAAAAGTGAGCACAAGCCACTGGATCTGAATGAGGGAAAATTTTAGATTACTATGTGCTACATTGGCTAGGATTTACAGTCTTACTGGGTCAGGAATACTCAGAAAGTTAGTGGTCTGTTATTACTTAAAATTAAAGGTACTATTAGTGATCCACTAGATGTAAATACCCAGAAATCTGTTTAACCCTAATTAAAATACATGGTAAGCATACTAAAATGTCATAGCAAAAACTCCTCATACATGTAGCATGTAAAACCTGAATAAATATGGCTCCTGACAGCTCTTCCTGAGCTCTTCTAAATCTAGAGAGACAGAAGCAAACTGATGTCAAGCAATATAGACAGATAGATAGATAGATATATAGATACATACATACATACATACATAGATATAGTCTAGGGAACTGATTTTTGGTTTTCTTAAAATAGTTTTCCACTAATTACTTCATACTGTCTAGATACATGGCCATATCATCCCAAATACACAATGCTGCATCTTTATTCCACTTCTTTTTTTAAGCTCTCAATTTCTTTTAGTTTTTATTTGTTTATTGTAAAGGTGATGTTCTTATACTTTTACTTTGTCTTATCTAAATTCATTTCCTGGTACTTCCACCACAGTGTGATGTGTGACACTTCCTTGCTCCTTATTTAGTACAAAAATTTTCTAATACTTGACTAATAAAGTAAAGCTAATATTAAGCTAATACACATTATATCTATGTATATCTATCTCTCTATAAATGTATATGCATATGAATATATCTTAATCTAATATCAGCTTTACTTAATAAGCAAGGATGTATATTCCTATGTATATTTGTATATTATATATGTGTGTATTTGAGTACGTAAGTAGATGATCTATTTATAGATATAGTCTTTTGCTTAGCTATAAAAACTGTAAATACAGATGACATTTATAGATATAGATAGGAAACACAGATATGGTATATACAGATAATATCTATAGATTACATAGACACAAACATAGATAGACATGTCTATCATATTGTATGGTAAGCAAATAGCCTTGACTTTCAAAAATTACTTTTCTTTATCTATTGAGATGATCTTAATTCCCCTGCCCCCCAGTTCTATTTAAATAATCTGTTAGCTGATTTTCTAATGTTAAGTCTTTCTCTGATAGGAAAAATAAGCTATTTGGTCTTAATGGGATATCACTCACTTTTGCAAATATTTGATGTAAAATGTGTCCAGTGATGGTATGCTGTGAATTTAGATGTGCCTGTAAAATCCATATATTGAAGCCTGACTCCCAAGGGGATATCACTGAGTTATTATATTTATAACTTCTTCATTGAATAGCAACACCTTTGTTCAACTACTGAAAAAGAATTTTACAAAAGAAGAAAGAAGAAGTGGACCTGTGAGAGATAATTAGGTCATGAAAGTGGAGTCTTCAGGACTGTGACTAAAACCTTTAAAAAAGAAGCTTGGGGCTGCCTGCCTGCCGATCCAGCATGTCATGACACTACAGAAGGACCCAACTATGCCAAATCTGTAGTACTTTGATCTTGGATTTCTTCATTTCCAGAAGCGTGCGCAAAAATGTGTTATTTATAAATTAACTATATTTGATCAAGATATGTTGGTTCATGAGCTTCAGTGGGCTAAGACAGAATGACTAGCTTATAATTTTATTGTCTGGAGCAAATTTTCCCAATTTACTTCACAAATCTTGGAAGATTTTTAAAACAAAGCTTTGGAAGCATTTAAATACTATTAGAATTACCTGAGAATTTAGTTAATTCCTGTGTGAAACCTTCTGGCCTCTACAATAGAATACTGCACTATTTTTCTATTTCTTTTCTCATAATTTATCCATTTAGTTATCCATCTCTAAGGCGGAAGTATATTACACTAAAAATTATTCATTTGCAATGTATTTATAGAAAGTTATACAAAGTAGTCTTACAATTTTTAAACATTTAACTCTTTAACCCTTTTTATGTCTACATTATGTATTTGAGCTCCATTTTTATGGATTTCTCTGCACAGTGATTTGTGTATTTTGTTCATTTTTTCCTCCATAGAATGATATTTAGACATACTAGTATCCCTACGTTATTATTTTATTTGTTTTTATCTTTATTAATTTCTGCCTTCTTTTGTGTCTTTTTTTTCTTTCTAGAGTTTTGTATGAAGAGTAAAATCACTTGCATTTGATTAGCCCAGTTCTTCAACATCTTCTGCACTTCTAGTTCACATAGCAAATGGCATGAAGCTCTATTAAGAGACTATGCAAATTTTTCCAAAACTTTAGAAATATTAAATATTAAAGATTAAAACCATCTATAGAAAACAGTATTGGGCTGGGAATATGCTTGCCTAGCACGCATGAAACCCTGAGTTCAATTCCTCAGTACCACATAAACAAAAAGAGCCAGAAGTGATACTTTGGCTCAAGTGGTAGAATGCTAGCCTTGAGAAAAAAAAAGGAGAGTGCCTAATCCCTGAGTTCAAGCCCCAGGACTGGCAAAAGAAAAGAAAAAAAATCTAGTTAAAATATGAATAAAAATACTGATTTTCAGCAGGGCATGGTGGCTCACACCTGTAATCCTAGCTACTCAGGAGGTTGAGATCTAAGGATCAAGGTTCAAAGCCAGTCTAGCACAAAAGGACCTGAGACTCTTATCTCCAATTAACCTCTAGAAAACAGGAAGTGAGGCTTGGCTCTAGGGTAGGGTGGTACCCTTGAGCTGAAGAGCTCAGGGACAGTGCCCAAGCTGAGTTCAAGTCCATGACCAACAAAAAAAAATACTGATCTCATATTTAAATTATTAATGTGCAAAAGTAAATATAAAGACAAGCACAAAAAGATGGTCACTAAAATGTTGTCTCAACACTTGTAGTTTCTCTATTTTAAAATAAACAGGAGGCTGGTTTAAATTTTTTTAAAAAAAAGTTGTGATCTGGGAGAATTCCTCACAGATGAATTTACTCTGATTGATTCTAATTTTCCCTCAATATATTTATACATTTTCTATTATTACAATATTAATTTTCATTCAGATTAAAAATCTCTCAAAGAGAATCTGGCTCTCTAAATTAGGAGCTTTATAGCTTTGCAAAAGAGGATGAGAGAGATGGACTTTGCTTTCTCATGGAAACACCCCAGGGACTTAGAAGGTGATTTAATGGCACTGCAAAAAGAAGATTGTGAAGAAATGCTTAAGTCTTGTATGAATCTAAAATGTTCAGAAATGCATTAGTGTTCTATAAAACCTGCAGTCTCTCAGTCATTTGGGGTTTTTGTTTTGTTTTTCCCTTTTTGCCCTGCAGTCTGGTAAGCTTACGAAGTGTTCAGAGAAGCATCAGGAAGATAATTAAGGGATCTGAAAAATAAAATTTACAGAGCCAATTAGAGCAAAGTCCCATTCGGCAAAGTATTTAAGAAACAAGCAATCATGACCACATCTACAAAAGTCAGATGGAGAAGAAGGAGTACAGCTGGTCCCAATCTCCATTAATGATGTAACAGGACGGGAGTTGGGAGAGGGAGGAAGCTCAGCAGTGAAGACATGGAATGACTACAAAGACTCTGGTGGTGAGATTTGTCAGGCACAGGATGAATTACTAAGAGAGGTTGCAGAATTACCTCTTCCTTTCCTGAGGGGCCCTTCCCTCATCTGTCTGGAATGGCTTCAATGCAATCCAGCCTTCAGAGGGTTGAACAACTTCGTGACTTCCAGGCTCTTCTTTGTGATGTATGTTTCAGACAAATTTGGACAACAGGACATTGGAAGTGAAAACAGTTATTTTTCCGTGCATCACTCTCCACCCCATTGTCCACTAATGAGACATTTACTGTAAAAGTTTAAGAGACAGCATGACAAGGACTGGCTCCAGCAGACAATTTAACAAAGAGAATAGAACAAACCTGGCTCCACTACACACAGATTTCAACAAAGAAATCTCATTGTATCCTATAAACCTAATTGAAATGTTTTTGCTGGTTTCCTAAATAATTTGTATTACGTTGGACCATTCTATTAATTTAGAATCATAAAAGTGGCCAGTGAGCAGAGCTTTGGGCAAGATGATCACATCTTATCTTATAATCATAGTTTATAAATCGTTACTTCCTTTGTCATTTGGACACTGAAAAGTAAACATTAAATTAACACCTATCATAAAATAGCAATGAGAAAGAGATCTAGAATTATCCCATAACAAAATGGGAAGCAAAGCAAACTCTAGAATTCAAGCTAAATTCATCAACAGAACGAAAATGTCATAAAATGCCTGTGAGTTCTGCCTTATTTTTTTTACTTGTGATTTTAAAAACACACAAAACTAACATACCATCTTTTTCATATATTTTTATTGTAATTAATAGAAGGGTTACATTATATTCACCAGATAGAAGATGCATTACTTCACATACATTGATACCCTTTCTCATGTCTTGGTCCCCATTTCCCTCCCCCAAACCCCCACCTCTCATTTTGTTTTCTCCCCTTCCCTATCCAATTTCAAATAACCAAATATGCATTTATCCAATATATCAGATAACAAAGCGAAATACTGTAACAATATGAGATAACCAAGGGACAGCAAAAGAGATGAGAGATAACATAGTACACTAAGAACAACAATCACTCATTATATGGCTTTTGTTTCTATATCCTAGAGGTCCTTTCATTTAGTGTCATACTGTATGGCCTTATGTATCTAGGTTTTGCTCTATTGCAAATCTCTGCTAGGAGAGCCCAAGGTTTCTACTGATTATGACAAATGAGGGAAACCATTGAGCCTATGTTCCTTTGAGTATGGCTTACTTCACTTCATATGATTTTTTCTAAGTCTTTCCATTTCCTAACAAATGTGGCGATCTCATTCTTTCTGATAGCAGCATAAAATTCCATTGTGTATAAATACCACATCTTGTTGATCCACTCTTCAACTGAGGGACATCTGGGTTGGTTCCATATCTTTGCTATGGTAAATAGTGTTGCAACGAACATCATTGTGCTAGTGGAGTTAGTATGCCCTTGTTTCTGGATGGTTGGGTAAATACCAAGTAGTGGAATTGCTGGGTCATAGGGGAGTTCTATGTTTAGTCTTCTGAGGAATTGCCATACTGCTTTCCATAGTGGTTGAATGAGTTTGCACTCCCACCAACAGTGTAGTAGTGATCCCTCCTGGACACATCCCCTCCAGCATCTATTGTTATTAGATTTTTTTATCCTGGCCATTCTAACTGGAGTGAGGTGGAATCTTAGAGTTGTTTTGATTTGCATTTCTTTCATGACCAGAGATGTCGAGCATTTCTTCATGTGTCTATAGGCCATTTTTGTTTCTTCTTCAGAGAAGACTCTCTTTAAGTCTTTGGCCCATTTTTTAATGGGATGGTTGTTATTTTGGAGATTAGTTTTGGAGTGATTCAATTTTTTGAGCTGTTGATATATTTTAGATATGAGGCCTTTTGTCTGTTGTATGGTTAGTGAAGATCTCCCATTCTGTAGGCTTCCTATTAAATTTACTAGCTATGCCCTTTGCCCTACAGAAGCTTGTCAGTTTAATGCAGTCCCACTTATCCAGCCTTTCTCTGATTTGTTGTGTTTCTTGATCCTTATTAAGAAAGTTTTGACCTGTGCCAAGGAGGCCTAGTGTGTCTCCTATTCCTTCTTGTAAAGTTTTCAGTGTGTCAGCTTTTACCTCGAGGTCTTGGATCCATTTGAAGTTAGTTCTAGTGCAGGGACTAATGTATCATCTTAACCATTATTAAGCATACCATTTAGGAATGCTAAGTACCTTCCCACCATTGTGCAACAAATCTCTAAAACCTTTTTCTATCTTGCAGAACTGAAAGTCTATCCCATTACACAATTTTTCGATACCCCAAAAATTGGAGTCCTAGAAACAAAGATTCTCTCTCCTTTACCCTCTACCAGCTCTTCATAAAAGAAAATAATATTAAAACTATTCTGTCAGCTTACCAATGTGCCTTCTGTTTGGTTATACCATTTTAGATACAACATTTTAGAAATAAAATTATAAAAAATATACTGCTAATTTTTAGAAATAAATAGGCTCTACCTTAAAAGCAGAGGGAATCTATTCATATTTCATAGCAATACTATATATAAAATGTAAACCTCTTATATCAGACTTTGGAGAGTTAGACTAATTCTTATCATTCTGATAATACTTATCAGAATGAATACCATTCTGATAATACTTGGTTTTCTTTTAAGATAGTGCACATATTCCTTATGACTGTATTGTATGAGGGCATTACACAGTCTAGAAGAATTTTCATGTACCCTATAGTGGCAAAAAAAGGCAAAACAACAACAACAACAACCCAAGAATTCTAAATAACTGCCCTAGGGAAGTAGATTAAGTAAAATGTGATGGGTGCATATTACCCAGTTCTACCTAGAAAGTTAAAGGATCATATTGACTAGACTCCTTTGCAGCTAGGACTCCGAATGTCCCAAACTACTGCATGCATTTATAGTTGTAGGGGTTTCCTAATCTCCTGTTTGTAGCAGAACAGCCTTATCCTGTCGCAGGAAACTCTCACACAATTCCTGAAACTTCCATCTTTAAATTTCCCAATGATTTGGGGCTACTTATTATTCTGTAAGAAAACCATTTCTGCTCAAATGAAATAGCATATCTCATCCTTCTCTCAATGGAAAACACAGCAGTATATTCCATTTTGAAAAGTATGCCTTGTGAGCAACCTGCCAAAGCCATAGAAAGAGAAATTGGCATCTCTGTAGCACTGGAATCAGTGTTTTTGCCCATTTTGCTAAAAATAATACTTTACAGTATAGTATATTTCATGGTCAGTAAATTCAGTGTAAATAATAAGGCTGCTTAAAAATAAACATGTAATGTTATCTTCCAGCAGCTATATATACAAAATGTTTAGAAATATAATCTACCCACACCATCAGGCACAAATATGACTTTATTTACATCAATCTGCTTGGTAAAAGACTTGCAGGCACCTCAAGGGAAACCTGGAACCATGTCCTGTTTATTTTTGTTTCACTTTATAGTCTCAGCTAAAACTGAAAATCCTTTCTTCATTTGTCTAGTTTTACTTTAGCTTATGTGGAACAAACTGCAGAATTTAAAAGATATTAAGGAAGCTTCTCAGCTGCCACTGTAGCAAAAAAAAATAATGGAGGATATGTGTGTGGCCACTGTTCTTACCACACATTTTCTGTAGTCCCTTTCCAGCTAAAACCACTCATTTTCAACATCTAAGAAAAAAGGGGGGTAGAATTAAAGCTAGTTTTACAAAAAGGCACATCATTTCATAGGAGCAGCACATTTTTGGTAGATTGTCTGGGCCAGAATTGACCACTGAGATAGTTAGGAGGTCTGGGAATCCACCAAAAAGAAAAGACTCTGTTGACTACAGGTCTCCCTCCAACTCCAGCTATAGCCCCAGTAACTGCAGTGTTCTTGGACTGGGCCAGCATGCCCTTCTCCTTTCCATCTTCATTACTGCAGACTGCTGCAACACAGGAAAGAAACTGGGACAGGGAGCTCAACTTGTGCTCATTTGCCAAGACACCGTCAGGAAAAATGTAGAATTGATAACTATTGATATCCTAGAAAGGGAAAGTGAATCCTGACAGCAGTGCTTGTATTCTTTGTTGTCATCATTACTGCTATGAGTAATCTCCTCAATATTTAGCTAAAAGCTTTGGGCTGATCATTCAAAATTGATGTGTGTTATACTTCACCTGAAACCACTACTTTTCATGACTGCTCCAAGAACTAGAGCTAGGAATATAAACTACTGTACAAAAAACTTTTTTAAAAAGAATTTGATAATTATACAATTGTCAGCTGTTACCTTAAAAATGTTATATTCTTGTTATCCTTGCAATAATCAAATTCCAAAAATAACATCTGCTCCAAACCTGTTGCTACTAGACACTGATCATACTTGTTTAGCCAATATTTATCAGGCCTAAGTGTTGGCTGAATGAACTCACATAGGAATGACTACAGTGTGATTGATTGCAGGCAATGTAGTTAAGGCAGAACAAAGGACACACAGAGCCAGAAGAAAGGGTGACAGATGTTGCTTTGCTTCATTATCCACTGCTCACACTGAAGATGCAACATCTAAACTGTAATCACTTTCCAAATCCCTTGCAGGTGTCCTACTTGGCTCCCTTGCTCTAGTTCTAAGGACTTTCCATATTCTGGGATCTGTAGTAATGACAGATAATATTACATGATGACAGTAATTAAATTAGGAGAGGGAGGAAAATGTGTTCCATAGCTACTGTTGATGACTGCAAGATTTAAATCTTGCTTGTGTTCTGATATTATATCTGTTCAGTAGTGGATGCCATGGTTAGCCTAAGTATACAGACAGAAGATCTGATGGGTTTTCCAGTTTTCACAAGCTGGGTATGTCCATGTTAGCCTCTAATGGATATAGATATTAATCCTCAGACTTATCAATCAGCAGCACAGAAACATGAAAGAAATGCACATATTCTTAAAGATGTGTATCAAGAAAATGTCAACTCTTCTTTTTTTAGTGATACCCGTATGTTAACTTTTAACCAAGAAGATTCTCAAAAAAACTACTAGAGAAAAACACTTCAAAATATATAGGAAATGGCTTTCTAATTATACAAGAAATAAGAGCAAAGATTAACAAATGGGCTTACATTAAATTTTAAAGCACCTGCACATTGAAAGGAACAACCAATAGAGTGAAGAGACAGCAACAGAATGGCATTTAGTCTCTTCCAGCTATTCATCTGACAGTGAATTAATATCCAGAGTATATAAAGAACTCAAAAATTAAACACCAAAAAAACAGGTATAGCCAAGGTATGGAATCAGTGCAGATATCCTTCAACAGACAATGAAACAAGAAAATGTAATGTGTGAGTGTGTGAGTGTGTGTGTGTGTGTGTGTGTGTATGTATGTGTGTGTATGTATATATATATATATATATATATATACAGATATATTTGGAGAGAGAGAATAGACTTTCACTCATCCATTAGAATAGTGTTACTGCACCATTTGCAAAGAAATGGAAGGACCTGAAAACAAAACCATACTAAATGAAGTAAGTCAGGCCCAGAGAGCAAGGGATGTATGTTTTTTCTTATATGTGGAAGCTAGGATTATTTTATGCAGATTTTGGTGTGGTACACAAATTGATTAACCAAAATGTGGTAGATTCAGGAAAAAACTCAAATGCTGTAGTACCTTAGAAAGCCTATCTCATACTCCAACAAAATAGACTCTAGAAAACCAGTACTCAGAAGGGGAGTGTGGACCAAAAGGAAGGAAGGTACATGAGGGTGAAGCATGCAGTCACCATTTCAAAACATATCCTACAAATTAAGAAAACTGAGGGAAGGGGTGAAATTAGGATAGAAGGGGTGAATGAAGAAAGCGGTGGCATGAATCAAGACGTGTTGTATAATACACTGTGTGAAATGACAGATCATGTATACGGCTACTTAAAGACCATAAAAATATGCTTAAAAAAGAGCAAGTAGTACAATCAGTAAATGAGCAATACAACTCATTTTTCACACAAAGAAGTATTAACGATTCAATAACACATGAAACATTGCTCAGAATCATTAGTCATCAGAGAAATGCAAATTCAGACAATAATAAAATTCCAACTTACCACAGTAATGATTCAGAAAGGACTGATTCAGAATGGAGATCATCAAAAACACAAATAACAAATGCTGGTGAAAATATAGGCAAAAGAAACCCATTTGCTGTTAGTAGAAATGGAAATCAGTGTAGCCATTATGGATATTCGTTTGCAGAATCCTCAGTAATTAAATTAGAACTTCCATCTATTCTAATCATATTACCCCTGAATGTACACCGAAAAGAATCAAAGCTGGCATACTGCAGAGGAAATTGCATGTCTGTGTTTATCATGCGCATTGATTGATGGTCATTTTCTGTAGATGAGGCTTACAGATTATTTTTTAATCTGTATATGTTTGAATTTTTTATTTTATTACTGGATTAATATTTTGGCTAGACATAGACTTTAAATTTAAAATAAATTTCCTTATGCTTCTGTCATTGTTCCATTACCCTTTAGTTTCTAGAATGGGAAACTAATAGTCTGAACAGATTTGCTTGTTCCTGTGGCAACATTTTGGGTCCTCTCCTTATTTAAGCAATTTTTCATGGGTCTCTACCATATCCACTGTTTTATGAGCTGAATGACTGATAGCCTTTTATGCAGAGCTGTCTTCCCAAAAATATTTGTATAGAAAAGGTCTTGAAAGACAGAAAGAGAATCTCCTTTCTGAAGAACAGTCATGTTTGTTGTACAACTTAATAAAGACAATGTGTTTCCGTGGTGTAAAATTTGGGCAGGTATCTTTTTATTTAAAAGTCTGCTACTAGGGCCGGGAGTGTAGCGTAGTGATGGAGTACTCACCTAGCATGCACAGAACCCTGGATTCAATCCTGTGGTACCACATACATTAAAAAAAAAAAAAAGCCAGAAATGGTGCTGTGGCTTAAGTGGCAGAGAGCTAGCCTTGAGCAAAAAGTGTCCAAGAACAGTACCCAGACGCTGAATTCAAGCCCCAGGACTGGAAGTAAAAAAAAAAAGTCCACTCTTAAAGATTTTTGTGTCTCTCAAGTTCAAAATCTCTCAGCTGTAACACAGAAACCTACAGCATTTTAATTCCGACTATGTATCTAATGTAGCTCAGTTATATTCATGCCCCTTCCTTACCCTTTTCCTCCCTCCTTTTCCCCTTTATTCCTCTTCTACACCCTTGTAGATTCCCTTTTACTTTCTTGTCCTTTTTTTTCTATATGTGAAACAAAATGTGTGCTAGTCATCTGTGTGGCACTGGCTTATTTTACTGTTCACAAATTTAAAAATATAGTTTCATCATTCTTAATGGCTGAACAAAATCTTGTTTTCTATATGATATATATGATATTGTATATTATGACATAATATAAGCATATATTCTGATATATATCATATATATAATTTTCCTTATCAATTCATCTGTTGGTAGGTACTTAAGGATAGAATGATTCACGTTAATAGTGCCATGGAGATGGATGTGAAAGTGTCTCTGTAGGATGTTGACCTAACATTTTTGCTGAGATAGGATTGTGCTAAGTTTTTTCTCAGACTACCTTTGAAAGACAATCCTGACATCTCCACCCTCCAAGTAGCTGGACTACAGGTATAAACTACTCAACCCAGACTAGCACATACCATCTTAAGGCCAAATAATACATATCTAAACCTAGGATATCATATATCAGTAGTAAATTAATACAAATAAAAGCAAAAGTGATTTTCAATGTTGTAGTGTAAATCAATCTATACTAGCCATAGACAGACCAATTCCTATCTAACAGTCAAGTTGTAATTCTTCTCAGGAATAAAAATGTTCCATTTCACATTTATATCAGCCACATTTTATTGACACATTTATATATCAAGGTATTTGATTGTCAAGTGGCATATGTTCAATTCAAATTATGTTAAGGGAAAAGAAATGAGATTTATTGACTTGTGTTTAATAGAAGAATTCAAGAGTAGACTGTCTAGATGGACTCAGGAGATCAAATATCAGATCTTTACCAGCACATCTTAACCTGACATTCCTCAGCCCTGCCCCTCAAAACATTGGCTTGATTCAAAAACAAGCCCTCTATCAATATGTGAGAAGTAATGCGCCTACTACCTGATGAATGTTACTGTAACCCCCTCTATACATTATCCTGACATAAAATAAAAATTAAAAACAAAAAACAAGTCCTCTGCCATGGCCTGCCTCAGGCTGACTCCAAACTGCTATCCAATAGTCCTGGTTATTCTAGAGGAAAGAGACACTTTCCAAAAATATCCATCACAGTCCCAGATTGATTCCAATCAAACCAACTCACATGTTCCTCCATAAAGCCCTCCAGATTCCAATAGGCCATTGGAAATTGGAAATGAAAGAAGTGAAGAAAATTTTGATGACATAATTCCCACCTGTGTGGGTATTCATCTAGGGACTAGATTCTGGAGAAATACAACTCACTTTGCCACAACTGGTTGGCTTTGAGTTCTTTCACTTAACCTGCATAGAAATCGTAGATGGCCAAAGGGGTCACTCGGTGTTATCAGCCCTGAGTTCTACAGATTTCCAATCAAAAGGCTTTCTATCCCTAAAACTAAAGGTTTATGATTCCAAGCTTTCAAATCTAGAGGCCTATATGGACCCCAGGTGCCGAGGCAAAGATTTATTACCATGGGCTTCAAGTCGTAATGCAGAATGGCAGTTACAGCACTTGATCTTGGCTCTCTATGTGCTGGGTTCCTATAAACTTCCATTGACTGAGTCTTGCAGTCCTCCCCAATCCTAGCTCCTATCCTTGGCCCACCACAATCTCATATTCCTGAGCCCCTGTGTCTCCAACCATCTCTTGACTACTCTACTCTACCATCCTCGCTTCTTACAGATGCCACTCTTGATCACTCTGCAACTCTAACCATTTTCTTGATGCTAAGATTTGGGTCTGTTCTTTGTGCAGACAGCTCAGCCAGCTGCACCTATGGTAAAGACCACCAGTAGGAAAAAAATCATTTAGGAGAAGCCTTTATCGAGACCCAATCCTGCAACAGGGAGGTTGGCACATAAGGGAGAAGTGTTCCAGACTAACTTGCAAAGAATGACAGTTTGCTTATACAGCCAGAAGAGAGAGACATCACACACTTGTGCTCAGCTTATAACTTCATCAGCCACCTCCTTGCATATTCTGGCTTCCAATTCTGTTGCTTAAAAGACTTCCACAACAACCAATCACAAGCCTCTCCATGTAGCATTGTCCAGCTTTTTCTGAGTCATTAGGAAGGCATTCATCTCCCTTTGTAAATGGGACGGCAAGAGGAGTGCAGAGTTCACCAAGACTTATCTTGTCAAGCTGTCTGGAGAAGTGATGTCCAGAGCAAGTCCCTCTGAAGCAGAAATTGTGGCCTTGGCAGCAGTGGCCTCTCTTTTTAGATGGAGTGAAATTTTCTTGAGGTGTTTGGGAAGTGTTCAAAGCAGCTGAGATGCCATCATGACAGTCTCTCAGACCTTAAAATAGAAACTGCTGGGTTGACAGCTCTCTATTCAAAGAAGCCAGGTGCAAGGAGAAGTCCTGAAGGCCTTGAATCAAAAAGTTTCATCGGTGCAGCTTGCACCAACCCAGCTTCTCTGAAGGAAGGATGACCCCATATGGTGCCATTTCAACTCTAGGAAGATTTGAGCCTCCAGAACTGAATAACAGTCCTTGGGAGCGAGGGTTTCCTGGGTGTTAAAGATGAATTAGCTTTCTGTTGACCCTGGATTATCAAGCAGAGCCTCAGTTACACAGCTTAATTATTACCTCTTGGCTAAATTGCTTTAGATAAGACTTTGGAGAATAACTTTCTAAAGAGAGCCGGTGACCTCTCAGGGAAGGGCCCTTATGGAAAGTATTAATGTGCAAGCATTTTAAATGCTTGAATGAGCAGTCTTATTATGCTATGCTGTTAAGTTCCATTTACAATTCCCTTAATTTTTTAGCAATTTTTATATTGTTAGGTTAATAAGCAAGAGGACATTGGAATTGAGCTGTGTCACTGCTTTGAGGTCGTCAAAATAAGTAATAATTTAACTTAACATATTGGGGGAAGAAAAAAAAGGAGAAATGTTGCAATGTCTCAGGCCAGCCCACCATCCTATAGCTAGTGTCCCGGGGAGGGTCTTGCCTGTTTGACACAAGCCAAAAACAGTCTGACAATTGCCTAAAGAAAGGAGATAAAGGAATATTAAGTGAAGTAAGCCAGAATCAAAGGAATATAGGCTCAATGGTTTCCCTCATTTGTCATAATCAGTAGAAACCTTGGGGTCCCCCTTATGTATTTAGGTTTTGCTCTATTGCAAATCTCTGCTAGGAGAGCCCAAGGTTTCTACTGATTATGACAAATGAGGGAAACCATTGAGCCTATGTTCCTTTGAGTATGGCTTACTTCACTTAATATGATTTTTTCTAAGTCTTTCCATTTCCTAACAAATGGGGCGATGTCATTCTTTCTGATAGCAGCATAGAATTCCATTATGTACAAATACCACACCTTGTTGATCCACCCATAAACTGAAGGACATCTGGGTTGATTCCATATCTTTGCTATGGTAAATAGTGCTGCAACGAACATCATTGTGCTAGTGGAGTTCGTATGTCCTTGTTTCTGGATGGTTGGATAAATGCCAAGTAGTGGAATTGCTGGGTCATAGGGGAGTTCTATGTTTAGTCTTCTGAGGAACTGCCATATTGCTTTCCATAGTGGTTGAATGAGTTTGCACTCCCACCAACAGTGTAGTAGTGATCCCTCCTGGCCACATCCCCTCCAGCATCTGTTGTCATTCGTTTTCCTGATCCTGGCCATTCTAACTGGAGTGAGGTGGAATCTTAGAGTTGTTTTGATTTGCATTTCTTTTATGAAGAGATGTTGAACATTTCTTCATGTGTCTATAGGCCATTTTTGTTTCTTCTTCAGAGAAGACTCTCTTTAAGTCTTTGGCCCATTTTTTAATGGGATAGTTGTTACTTTGGAGATTAGTTTTGGAGTCATTCAATTTTTGACCTGTTGATATATTTTAGATATGAAGCCTTTTGTCTGTTGTATGGTTAGTGAAGATCTCCCATTCTGTAGGCTTCCTAATTAACTTACTAGCTATGTCCTTTGCCATACAAAAGCTCTTCAGTTTAATATAGTCCAATTTATCCAGCCTTTCTCTGATTTGTTGTGATTCTTGGACCTTATTTAAGAAAGTTTCAACCTGTGCCAAGGAGACCTAGTGTATCTCCTATTCCTTCTTGTAAAGTTTTCAGTGTGTCAGCTTTTACCTCCAGGTCTGTGATCCATTTGGATTTAATTCTAGTGCAGGGTGATAAAGAAGGATCCAACTTATTTTTCTGCAGGTGCTTAACCAGTTCTGCCAGCACCACTTGTTGAAGAGGCTGTCTTTCTTCCATTCTATTTTTTTGGCTCCCTTGTCAAAGATTAGGTAGCTACAGGTCTGTGGTTTCATATGTGGGTCCTCAGTTCTATTTCCTTGGTCTTCAGGCCTGTTCTTGTGCCAGTACCAAGCTGTTTTGATTATTACAGCTTTGTAATAGAGTCTGAAGTTTGGTATTGAAATTCCTCCTGTGCTGTTCTTTCTGCTAAGAAGTGTTTTTGCTATACGTGGTCTTTTATTATTCCATATGGAATTTTGGATTGCCTCTTCTATTTCTTTAAAGAATGACATTGGGATATTGATGGGTATTGCATTGAATTTATAGAAAGCCCGTGGCAAGATTGTCATAAAATAATGATTTTTAACAACAGTTATATGTTTCAACTGAAATCAAAGGTTAACTCAGATTCTAATACAGGTTGAAAACCTCTAATTTGAAAACCTGTATTGAAAGAAAATCTAATTGTAAAATTATGTTCAAAATATTTGGGATTTGAAGGGAGGAGGAAGGCAATTATTTTTTCTTTTCTTTTCTTTTTTTTGGCCAGAACTAGGCTTGAGTTCAGGGCTTGAGCACTGTCCTTGAGATTTCTCAACACTAGAGCTCTACCACTTGAGCCACAGCACCACTTCTGGCTTTTTCTATGTATGTGGCACTGAGGAATTGAACTTGGGTCTTCATGCATGCTAGGTGAGCATTCTACCAAACCTCCTGGTCAAACTCCTGAGCTTGAGGAAGGCATTTCTGCTTTCCCAATTTTTCATTCTTTTTAAAAATTACTATATTAACTTCAAGTAGCTGTACTAAGGCGCTGTCATTTAATAACGCAGCTATGAATACAATGCCTCTTGATCAATGTTGCCCCTTTCAACATTCTCATCCATCCCTCCCAACCCTTCCCTTGCTTTTAATAAATTATGTAAGAGATACATGGAATTCTTGACTGCATTCCCCCTTCTCTTCATTCAGTTTCTTTGAATTCTAATTGCTCAATCTATAAAATCTTTGCAATTATTCCAAAACTTGAAAAATAAAATTTGTAAAACTGGTCCCAAGTATTTTGTATAAGTGGTGTTAGATTTCCTTAAATACTACCAGCAGTTTAAATACACATATCCATGCACACATAGACACACACATACTCACACACACATTCTGATGACTGCAAAAATCATTTCTAAATGTAGTGAAGCTGGGTGCAGTGGTTCACACCTGGAATCCTAGCTATGCAAGAGGCTGAGATTTGAGGATCAACATTCAAAGCCAGCCTGGGCACAAAAAGACCTGACACTCTTATCTCCAATTAACTTCTACAAAATAGGAAGTAGTACTTGGCTCAAGGATAGGGCAGTAGCCTTGAGTTGAAGAGCTCAAGGACAGTGCCCAGGCTGAGTTCAAGCCCCATGACCCACAAAAAAAGAAAAAGAAAAAAACAACAGGAGCTATTAAGTATGCTAATGAAATCTGCTGAGTATAGAATATTTTCTAAGGGGCAAGTTTTTTCTATTAACGAATTTATTAACATTGATTTTTAGATCATATTTCAAATGACATAAATAACAAACAAGTATTCAAGAAGGGAATCTCTATATACAATCACTGGTACTTGGTTTTAGAAAATAATTAAAATTAGGCTGAGGGCTTTTATGTCACATATAAATATTAATCTATGTAATAAAACATTTTGTCTATAGAGTCATAGGTTTTTATGTCTATGTAGTTGTGTTTATATTTCCAGTACCTTGTCCATAGCATTGGGTATGCAAATATAGAGTCCTTGCTCTTGTACTGTTTGGATCAAGGACACCATGTGCCTTTTTTTTTTTTGCCAGTCCTGGGCTTGAGCTCAGGGCCTGAGCACTGTCCTTGGACTTTCTCAAGGCTAGAGCTCTACCACTTGAGCCTCAGCACCACTTCCAGCTTTTTTCTATATATGTGGTACCAAGGAATCGAACCCAGGTCTTCGTGCATGCTAGGCAAGCACTTTAACCACTAGGCCAAACTCCCGGCCACCATGTGACTTTTGTTCCTTTGGTCTTGACTTGTCTCACTCAATATGATTCACTCTAGATTCATTATTTCCCTGCAAATGCTATTATTTTATCTTGTCTATTGGCTATCCAGATTCCATTGCATATATATATATATGCATATATATATGCCAATTTTTCTGTATCCATTCATCTGCAGTAGGGAATCTAGATTATTTCCATCACCTGGCTGTTGTGAATAGTGCAGAGATGAACATAGCTGAGCAGGTGTCCTTATCATATTTTGGGTTATGGTGTTCAGGATAGATGCCCAGGAGTGGTACAGCGGGATTGTAGGGAAGGTCAATTTTCAGTTCTTTAATAAACCTCCACACTACTTTCCAGATTGGCTGAACTAGCTTACAATCCCACCAGCAGTGTAATAGGGTTCCTTCTTCTCTACAACCCCGTCAGCATCTGTCATTGTCTGAGTTCAAAATCTTGTTGGGGTAAGGTGGTATCCTAGGGTTGTTTTTATTTGCATTTCCTTTATGACCATGGATGATGAGCATTTTCTCATATGCTTTTCTGCCATTTTAACCTCTTCTTTTGATAAATCTCTCTGTAGCTCCCTTAAGGGGCAAGTTTTATAACAGCAAATGACTGTCTTTGGTACACGTCCAAGACTGTGAGATAGCATTGGGACAGGAGATAGGAGAAAGACATTTGACTTCTCAAGCAGCTTTATTTCATTGTACTCATTCATTCTTTTTATGTAAATAGAGATAATCCTGAAATAGTATTTCAGCTGGCATCTTTCCATTTATTTCCTCTTCATTATCACTCTTCCATAACTCTGATTGATAAGCAAGGAATGGAGAAACACGGCTTTCAGCTGAATTTATTTTTCCTTCTTTCTAGTTTTGATTTATTTTGCATGCAATGTTCCCAACATTGTTGAAATTGAGGCTAAATAACACCCATATTGGTGTGATACAATTATCTGTACACTGTACTGTACAGTCATACTGTTCCAGGGCCCTAACACATTGTGTGTACCCATGTGTTCTGCTGACTTTTCTGATACTTTTCATGAGAAGTAATGAGAAACCAAATTAAGATAGGTTGTGTACACGAAAGACAGAAAAAGACAGAACAAAATTAGGATCATTTGTTACTAAAAGAACACTGGAACTTTCAGCTACTAAGAGCACAAACTTTCATAAATTGCTTGCCTTTGAGTCGGGTATTTTGTTCAGTTCTTTATGGTTTTGATTCTATTCTCTACTCTGAACAGCTAATCCTATGAGTTTAGTTCTGTGAGTTCAACATACTTACCTCCCATTCTCAAGGCACAAAATCAGTGTTAATTTGCCCAAGCGCAAATTGTTAACTCATAGTAGATGTATTATCTCACCTGTGCTTTGCTTTATCTATTACATGTATACACAAAGGATGTTTGAAGATTATATGGTACAACCCTGACAGAAAAGTCCCTGTGAGACTATTATTTCCAATTAACCACTCAAAAACTAGAGGTGGTGCTATGGCTCAATTGGTTAGAGCACTAGCCTTGAGCACAAAGAGGCTCAGGATGGCGCCCAGGCCCTGAGTTCAAGCCCCACAACAAACAAAATTTGAAAAAAGAGAGTATATTGTAGTGCCCTGGTCCATTTTGTTGCTATAACAAAAATGTCATAATATGGATAACTTAAACAACAGAAATGTATTCCCAGCAGTGGTGGGACTGGAAACATAAGAAGATATCAGAAGAGCCAGTATCTGGTAAGGACCTGCTCATGGGATTACCAACTTCTCATTGTATCCTCCTATGGGAGAACCAACAAAAAGACAGGAGTGCCCTCAAACTCCTGTTGTTGTTTTGTTGTTGTTGTTGTTGTCACTATTGTTGTTCTTTTTAAAGGGAAATAATCTCATTCCTGAAGGCTCCACCTTCATAACTTAATTACCTTCCAAAGGCCCTAATTTGTTAGGGGCTTAAATTTTAGCAAAAAACTAGGAGGAAGAAACAAAATTTCAGCTTTATATCAGGGAATTTTTAAAAGAATAATTTCCTCTATCAAAAATATGAAAAAACAGCTGGGCATTGTGGCTCACATCTGTAATCCTAGCTACTCAGGAGGCTATGATCTGAGGATCAAGGTTCAAAGCCAGCCCAGGCACAAAAGAACTTGAGACTCTTATCTCCAATTAACCTCTAGAAAACTGGAATGGGGCTTGGCTCAAGGGTAGGGTGGTAGCCTTGAGCTGTCCCTTGGGCTCAGGGGCAGTGCCCAGGCTGAGTTCAAGCCCCATGACCCACAAAAAAAAATGAAAAAACAACAGGAGCTATTAAGTATTCTAATGAAATCTGCTGATTATAGAATGTTTTCTAAGGGGCAAAAGAAACTTCATGGATAAGTTTAGTTTTAATTATACATTTCTTTTTAAAATTTGTATATATTATCTATCCATAGTTCAACAAAGGGTTTCAATTCAACGTGTCAGCTTATGAGTATCATGCATCTTGATCAGTGTCATTCCTTCCATTTGAGTCCTTTAAAAAATACTTTTAAAGGACTTGATGCTGGGTTGATTCCAGTACCTAGCATCTGTAATCCCAGTTACTTAGATGGCTGAAATCTGAAGATCACAGTTTGAAGCGAGCCCAAGCAGGAAAGTTCATGAGACTCTTATCTCCAATTAACCATCAAAAACAAAAAAAACCCCAGAAGTGAAGTTATGGTTCAAGTGTTAGAGAGCTAGCCTTGAGCAAAAATGTGCAGGAACAGCACTCAGGCTCTTAGTTCAGGCCCCAGGACCAGCATAAAAAACAACAAATGTGTTGAACTACTAAGATCCTACATGGTATTTTCTATGTGCAAAGAAAGCAATGCACGTAGGGAAGCAGGACTAGAGTTTTTCAGTATGGTCAACATAGAGGCTGAAGATGGCATGAATCATCTCTCTTCATTCCCAATCTATTTTCATCTCATCTTCAGTCAGCACTGAACAATGAACAACTATTTATTTAAAAAACCTATTATATTATAATACACAGCATGAATAAAACAGAATTCTTTGATGAGACTGACATCCCAGTGGTAAGCCACAGACAAGAAACAGATACCCAGTATAGCACACGAACGAGGCGTAAGGAGACACAGAGCAACTGGGGAGGACTTCATTTGAGATAAAATAGTAAGAAATATCCTTCTGACACCCACTTTGAACTGAGACCAAAGTGGAAGAAGACTTCTAAGCAGAGAAATCCACAGAAGATTTAAGAAAGGATGTGGTATGATAAGATTTCCTTTCTGAAAGCCAACTCTGGCTATGGCTTAGGCTGTTGAGAGACTTGAGGCTGGAGTTAGGTAAGGAATCAGACAGAAGATTATTATAATAATCCAGACCAAACTATGATAGAAAACATACAGCCACTGCAGATGTGTAATTTAAAAATAAGAATAAGCTCCAAGTATGACCTAGAGTTCAGGAGGAAGTCTCTTTCTAGTATCTTCTACTAGAGGCAACTAGAAACCTGCTAAAAGTCCAAGGATGTGAGGGAAGAAGGAAAAGAGGAAACCAGGAGTTAGCGATTACTTAGCCTGCAGCTGCCACAAAAACTGATATGGAAAAGCTCAAAAATCTGGACTTCTTTCTTGCTTCTAAAAGCACATGCCACAAGAAAAAGAAAGCTATCTTTCAAATGACATCTCAGCTTGCTGTGGTATCTGTGGGCTCACCCTGTATCTTCAGGAACTGGAGGACAGCAGTAGACAAAGGACGGGGTTAGTTGCTAATTCCTCCCCTCAGAACACACTAACCTCTTCAGGTTCAGTCCCCAACACAGTAATCTACTTCTGCTCCATGACAGAAAACAGAGGGAGAGGGAAAAGGAAAGGCTAGGGTGTGGGGGGGCAGGGAGTGACGCATCTAAACATATAAAGTACACCTTTTTCTCAAGTATCAGAAAAGGATCTTTTCTAATATCTTGCTGGAATCAACAAGAGACGATATGTTGATTCATCGCATCTCCCTAAGTGATTTTCAAAGATTATTTGACACTTTATGATTTTCACTGCAAGGCTGGGGCTTAGTAACTAATCTGAGAAGGACCTAGTATCCAAGAACTAAAAAAATAAATGTTTCTATCCAGCAAGTAGTTGCCACTATGTTCAACACAAAGTGAAGTTGCCAAGTTAGTAATATGACAGAAAGTACATATGTGATGAAGATACGGTTTAGCTTTGAGGTTGTTATTCTGAACATGTCAAATTTAGCCAAGACTTTCTGAGGTGCAGAAATCAGTGTTACTTCTTCGTCCAATTAACTGATGTCGAAAAGATTCATTTCTTTCTAAGTTTTCTTCCTCACGCAGTCTTCCAGACATCTGAGTTCCAATTCCAATCCAATTTTCTCTTTTATAGATGTCTTCTTGCTTGTAGAATTCATTTACAGTGTTACTATCACAAATGATCATAAATGTGATGACTTAAAACACCACTCTACAGTTTAGGTGATCAGGTGCTACAAATCTTCCCATATACCTACTCACCTTTCATACATCTTTGGAAAAAATTCAGATCCTTTGCTCATTTTTAAAATCAGTTATTTGACTTTTACTAATGGGTTGTATGAGTTCCTTACACATTGCATAGTAATCACTTAGCAGATAAGTTAATGGTTACTCTTGATTGGATTTAGAGATGCTTACGGGATTGGTAACGCTGATTCCTGAATGTGTCTGTGAGGAGGTTTCCAGAGATGATAAGATTGTGAGGGCTCTGACCAAACCTATGGTTTAACCCGCTGACAGATTCCGCTTGTGAATGGACAGGAGGTGATGGAACTGTGGAAAGGGAAGCTGAGGTGGAGAACATGGAGCCCCAAGACTGTACCTTTGAAGTACATCTTAGCCTTGGTCTCTTCCTGTGACTTAGTTCTGTTTCCTGTCTACCATGAGTTGCTTGATTCCACCATAACCCCTTCTCCACCCATAATTTTCAGCCTTGTTATTGGCCCCAAAGCAACAGATCTGAAAGACTGAGAGACAAGGTCAAATTTTTCCTCTCTTTAAATTGATTCACAAATTTGTCAAAGCAATAGTTTACAAACATTTCCTTTCATTCTCTAAACTGTCTTTCCTTCTGTAGATTATTTCTTTTAGTATGAAAGACCTTTATAATTTGATGTACAAACCAAAAGCCATGGGATATTCACCTTTTATTTTTCACAGCTTCCACCACTGTAACATCCACACAATAGATGCTCACTAAATGTAAGAAGAGTGACAATTGCCCTAGCTATTTTTCCTTGTGGCTGAACAGGCTATAATTATACAAATTGACTAAAGTCTAAACTCCATTAAACAATGTCAATAGGCTCATATAAAGTTCTATTTAATATTCAAACATAAAAGAACAGACTATTGAGAAAAAAAATCTTGTGTTTTTTTTAACTGCAGAAATACTTAGCAAGTTATTTTGACAACCTCATATGCAGGCCATTGATATGCTGACCAGATCAGGAAATAGAAAGGATGCTAGCTACCTCCTGCCAGGGAAGCAGGCATCAGTCACTACCCAATAACCTCCATCCCTATTATCCCCAGTCTGCTCACTTTCCTCAGAGAAACCTTTCTCTGCTATAGTGCCCTGAAAGCTATTCATGTGTGTTTCATTTTCTTGCCAAGTTTTTATTTGAGTGATTCTAAACCAAAAGCAACTGGATACAATTCCATCCAGTTAATAGCCAAGGAGAAATCAACTTCCATGCATCCACAAAGGGATCATTATTCCTTTCCCCTTTTTCTAGCTTTAGATAATATAGATTTCCTAAAATTACCAGAACCTGGTAAGCCCATGATAAATGAGACGATCATAGTGGGAGGAGGTACAGTGCAATCAAGAAACTCACAGAAATAGGACAGGAAGCAGAAAGAAGTCACAGAAGACACTGGAGAAATCAACAGAAGATGGCAGGTGGAAAAGACAGAGGGATCTCTGTTAACATTTGGGGGACACTTTGCATTACACTGCCTCCACACTCTTTGGTATAAAGTATCACAAATGTGTCCTCCACCCCTGGTCCTCCCATTTCTTCCTTGTATAAGCCCCAAGCCCATCTATTTCTGGAATATTCCACCTAGCCCATCTGTGTGCTCTAGAATCTCTTAAATTGTTTACCCACATGTTGGCAGATGAGGACAGGAGGAGGTAGGAAGGAAAAGAGATTAGCCTTCAAGAAATAAGGCTAGTCTCTCCTTCCTGAGGTATGGGTGGCATGCAAAAGGAAGCTATGAATTTGCAGTGAAATTCCAGTTTTCCTTTTTCTTTTTCCTATCACTGGTCAGATACAGTATTTGAAAACACAGACATTGGTATCCTAATCAAAAAGAAAAAAATCTGTACTGTGGTAGTATAGTTAAAATGTTCCTAGAACTAAAGTGATAAAAGGAAAGATTTGAAGGTAAGAAGTTCATGGGACAGCATCTCCTTATTTATAGTCCAGCCATGCTTTGAAAGGAAGAAATTTTCAATTCTTATCAGGATAATTAATAGACTTGAAAAGGCATTTCTCCAAACACAGGTGATACTTAAAAGTGCCTATTGCATTAAAAAGAAAAATACACTATGCAACATAAACTTGTCCCGTGTGTCCATTTCAGAAGTCCAATCCTTCTAAAAAGACAAAACATCTGAAGAGTCAGCACCTTAGACATTAAACACAACCAGCCAAATGTGAAAAGAGATTTTGATAGAGATTAAAGTGGCAGTTTGAAGCAGTAACATGAGGCAAAATCTGGCATCAATTTAACGGTGTCCATTTTCAGCAGGATCATCATTCACTTGCACTTGCTTCCCACATAGGAAGTGCAAAAATAGGTGGGAACTAAGACACTGTGCTCCCTCATGGAATTTCTGCACAGAGCTAACCATGGTACCAGGTACTCCATCTGCCTGCCATCCACATTTGTCACCTTTCATGGTGGCTGCTGTGGATTCAGATAGTCCTATGAAGACAGACAATGTAGAGGTAGAGAAAGGCTTCCTTGGTACCCATGAGAGTCAGGCCAGGTCATTGCCTCAGAAGCTTCCTTCCTTATCTTGCCTGGGGGACATCACCCATCCTGCCTGCCTCACCTACACACCTGACATTCCTTTTCTAAATCCTATGCAAACCTGAGCTATCATTATTGTTTTTGTGAAGGTCAGTCTTGAAGTTATTGACATCTGATTTTTAGAGAAGATACAGGAGATTATGTCCTAAATACTTAGTGTGCCTAAAGTAACAAGTGTGTGTGTGTGTGTGTGTGTGTGTGTGTGTCTGTCTGTCTGTCTGTCTGTCTGTGAACATGACCTTGAAGGACAAACTTAAAATGCAACATTTCCATGAGGAATTATACAAAGAAATAATTGAGAAGAACTATGGTCCAAGTTACTGTTAGTCTATCCATTTATTTTCCTGAGTGCATAACTAGAGATAGAGTCTCATGGACTTTCCAATATGGACTGGCTTCAAATCAATATCTGCAGCTTTCAGCCTTCTGAGTAGTTAGAATTTTAGATGTGAGGTGCAGGTACTTGGCTCATTATAACTCTGAAGACATAAAAACAGTATTATATTGGTGAAAACAAAGAAATATTAATCCATTGACCAGAATATAAAATTCTGCAATGGGCCTACACAGATATGATAAATAGATTTTTGGAAATATGTAAAAACAACTCAATGAAGAAACAATAGTCTTTTCAACATATGATTCTGAATCTTCAATTTGTATACACTATAGCCTATATAGAAATTAACTAAAAAATGCTTTAAGAATCAAAATGTGGAGGGAAATGGGGACCAAAACGTGAGAAAGAGTATCAATGTTTGTGAAGTAATGCACCTTCTATCTGGTGAATATAATGTAACCCTTCTATTAATTACAATAAAAGTTATGTGAAAAAAAGAATCAAATGTGTACTGTAAATATAATTTTGAAAGAATACATCAAGAAAATAACCTCTTTAGCTTTCTAGCTAGCTAGAGTACTTAGAAATAACAGTAAATTTACTGTTTGTAATGATTATTATTTACTATATTTTTATTATAGAAGTGCTATACAGAGGGGTTACAAGTATATGAGTCAGATAATGAGTCCATTTCCTTTTGTATAGTATCTATAATAATTTTTAAAGTAATAGATTAAACTTCAGGAAAACCTACATTTTTGCTTTGCAGGAAATGAAAGGGCAAACTACAGGAAGATGTTTTCAAACCACATATTTGACAGAGGATTTGTATCCAGGATAAAATACACTCAAAACTTCACAAATAAAAAATCTATAGCCCCTGTTGTTGAGTGAACCAAAACTTTGAACAAACACTTCAGCAAAGATGATACATGCTTACTAGCTAAGTATATGAAACATTTACCATTAGAAAAATTAAAACCACAGTGGAAGGTTGCCATGTATCTAATAAGAACAGCTAACTGGAGCCCAATAGCAATTGCAAACTGCCTTCAAGCAGGCCACAGAAGGCTCACACCTATAATCGTAGCTACTCAAAAGGCTGATATCTGAGCATTAAAACTTCAAGCCAGCCAAGACTGTCCTCTTATCTTCAAATAATGAGCAAAATGTCAGAACTTCCAGTGTGGCTCAAATGAATGAAAAATCAACCAAGAGCACAATGTCTTAAATCTGAGCCCTAGTACTGACAATAAGTAAATGAATGAATGAATGAATAAATAAATAAATAAATAAATTTAAAAACACAAATGACAAAAACACTGCCCACACATGTTGTTGCTGAGCGTAGGATGAGGAAAACTGGAACTCACACATTATAAGGGAGAATTCAACATTGTAGATGTCTCTTGAAGCCAGTCTACTAATTTCTTTTTCTTTGAAATCCGTTTTTAATATTATGCTTAAGCAATTGCACAATGGGGTTTCAACTCCACATGTACACATCTTAAATAGTGCCACCCATTCCTTCTTCCTCCCCTCTTTCCATCTACCACAACTTTGCCCATCTCCTCAAGTTTCCAAGTTCTAATTTCACATATGTACATTGGTTATGATAACTGTACTTGGCCACCATTCCTCTCTCCATTCATCCACTCATCTTCCCTATTCCTTATGAAGTCAGGCACACACTTTCCATATGACCCATTTTAAGTATTTACATGCATATTTAAGTTAAGAGACTGTTACATGGCTATGTTTGGTCATTCACATCATGACTGTGGTTTTCTATTCATTTATTAGAAAAAAACTAAGGAATTTCAACAGATAAAACAGACACAACAGAAAACTAAAGTATTCATTATCTGTTCATTTACAGAAAAAATTCTTCTTAGAGAAATGAACCCAGAAGCTCACACCAAACCTTGAATCTTGAATGTAAATTTCCACAACAGCTTTACTCGTGGCTGCAAAAAACCCAGATGTTCTAATGCCCTTCAGTGAGTGAATGGATGAGAAAATTACGGTCCACACAATGGTATTGTATACAGCAGTAAAAATGAATGAAAAATTGACACACACAGCATAAGTGAACCTAAAAGTAATTATACTGAGTTTTTTAAGGCAAATTAAAGGAGTACTGATTGAAAATTTTCCAACCATATAATGCAACTACTCTCTATGAACAACAGACACATCTGTTATTGCCTTGACCTGGGGGATGGAGCAGGGAAGAAGAGGAAGAAAGAGTATAAATTGGCAAGAGGAAATTTTAAAGATTCTAGGTACAGTCATAATCTATATATATATTTTTTTCCAGTCCTGGGCTTGAGTCAATGAATCAAACCAGGGTCTTCGTGTATGATAGGCAATCACTCTACCACTAGGCCAATCTCCCGGCCCTATTTATTTTTTTTTCCAGTCCTAGGGCTTGAACTCAGGGCCTGAGCACTGTCCTTTCTCAAGATTAGCATTCCACCACTTGAGCCATCATAAGGTCTGCTGAAAGGAAACTCCAAGCAATTCAGAAGAGGGTTTATTGTGTGAGGAAAGAGCAGACTCCTGCTGCCCAAGATGGAGTCGGGTAAGCAAGAGAGCTTAGGGCGGGAAGTGAGAGATTATATAGGGGGAGGGGTATAGACACAGCAGAAGTGGATGTGCTCAGAGGATGGGAAAATACCTCAGTGGGGACCTCCTACTGCCCCCAGGCATGCCATTTGCCAGGGTTACAGGTGCTGGGCAGGGATTTCCAGGGTGCAGGGGGAGAGAGCCAAGGGAAGAAGTCGTTTCTTCCAGTTGGACCTAACAGCCATAGCACCAGCTTTTTTTGTGTGTATGGTACCAAGGAATTGAACCCGGGGCATTGTACATTCTAAGTAAGCACTCTACCACTAGGCCATGCTCTTGCCCTAGTCATGGTCTTAATTGTGTTAATTTTTTCATCTAACTCTTTAAGTGTGCAGGCTATTATATGTTAGTTGTGTTTCAATAAAACTATTAAAACACAGGCTTTTCTGAGTTCAATGTCCTTAGATTTCCCATCATGCATGACAGGAAGGAGCTAAATCCTAAGGAATCTAACTGCTAACCTTTCCTGTTTCATAACAGCAAAGCCTACTGGCTTCCATCCTGCCTCAGGCAGGAGGGTGGAGATGGTTAGATGGTCAGAGCCCCTTCTTCATAGGACTTACTCCTCTATAGGCCACATAGTCATGTGCATCCCTAGAAATGGGCACTGGAGTGCTTTGTTTGCCTCTCACATGGCCCAGGCACAGTCTGGATAGAAGATTGAAACTTGGGCATTTTTTTTCTTTTCTATTTCTGACACCATGAAACTAGAATATAGACTTTTCAAATAATATTTTTCACAGCCACAGATTGAGTTCTCTACAAGCAAATACTGAGACTATGTCAAGTACCTGTTTATTAGAAACCTATAAATGAAAGAAAAAGGACAGAAGCAGGATCATGCAGAGGAATAAACAGTGCCCAAAGCTTTGGTTTTCCTTAAGGATGGTGTGGGGAATCCCCATCAGAGCCCTGTGACTGGCACTTTGTGCCCCTGTTAATTCTAAATATTTCCATTAGAGCAAGAGTCCCATGCATTTGTAAGTTACATCTGGCTCCCATCAGACAGAGTGCCACAGGAAAGGCTGTGGCATTGGTTGAAAATGACCCAGCAAGGAGTTAATGGCTGCATGCTGGCCTGTCCATCACCTGGCCCTCAATCATTGACTTAAAATAGTTCTCCCCTGCTCATTTGTCATTTAAAAATACAGGCAGGCCACCAGTAGTGGCATATAATCTAACACTTGACAGACTGATGTAGGGAAGAATGTTCCAGGCCACCCTGAGCCACATAGTGAGAGCTTATCCATTAAAATTTAAGGAAAAAGAAAGATGGCAGGCCAATGGTCGCTTGATTATTTCACTAAGCAGGAGACACCAGACATTGGGAACTGGGGTCTTCTAATTTAAAACAGGTCAGTGTATCTAATTTTTTAGTGAAAGGTAACACTGGATGATAGATTTCTGAGCTAGCTCAAAAGGGAAAATTATGAAATAGAACAACATGTTCAACGTGTTAGGAAGTGAAATAGAACAACACATGCAATGTGTTAGGAAGAAACTGCATATTGCATTCCTGAAAGAGGATGCAGAGTACTCCACATTGCTGTTGGGTACTTTTGCTTGGTGACAGAAATCCAGATTAAGAATAGTGCAGATAGGAATTGGCTAAAGATAATCACTCATCTCGCAGGTCTGAGGATCCTATTTATGGTACACAGAGATTAAAATGGTTTTTGGCTGAAGCAGCAGGAGGAGTGTGTGCCAACAGCTGTGTAACTAACAGAAATTCAGGGAACCAATGTGTAATAGTAAGATTTCTGCTAAATACCAAGAGTAAAAATGTGCCAGGCATGGTGGCTCATGCCTGTAATCCTAGCTACCCAGGAGGCTGAGATCTGAGGATCGAGGTTCAAAGCCAGCCCAGGCACTAAAGTTTGTGAAATCCTTATCTCCAATTAATCACTAGAAAATGGGAAATGGGGCTGTGGCTCTAGGGGTAGGGCCATAGCCTTGAGCTGAAGAGCTCAGGGACAATGCCCAGGCCCAGGAGTAGGGTGGAAGCCCTGAGCTGGGACCTCAGGGACAGCTCCCAGGCCCAGAGTTCAAGCCCCATGACAAACAAAACAAAAAAAAAAAAAAGAGAAAAACACAAGTAGAAATGTTAGCCAGGTAACGTTATCTTATTTCTACAATCATGGCAACATAGCACACTGATGTCTGGAGGATCACAGTTAAAGACTAGCCCAGGAAGAGGTCTCTAAACTCCATCAATCCAAAGTAACTGTCTAAATACAAGGTTAGAGTCATAGCTCCCAGTCACACAATGTAAGCAGTGAGCACAGACCAGGCCAGAGTCTAACCTTTGCTACGTACAAGTGTGTATTCACATGAAGACAGTTTCCAGTCCTCTTCTCGTCTTGATGGTAAGATTTTCTTTCTACAACTCTTTTCCTTTGAAAGCTCAGTTCCCTCATTGAGACGGCAATGTATGCAGTAGAAAGAACAAAACCCGGAATTTAAATTCTGATTTTCTTACCCTCTCCCTGGATGAGACTTTAACTCTAAAATTCATCTATAAAATTTGACAATAGGGTCAGAAGATGGCACCAAGACAATAGGGACCCAGCCTAGCTCTCTCCCACAAAAAGAGAGAATCAGGGAATCCCACAAGCCAACTACCTTAAGAAATACGCAACAACAAATTCAAGAAGCAATGGAGAAATACTTAAACAGGAAAAGAAATCCAGATAAAGCTTACATCCAATGTTCTCAAAGAATCCCAAACTCGAGGACCCCTCCCCCACCCCTCACCGCCAGCTCCAAGCCATGAAAGCCACGGTGGAAGGCACCGGCCCAGGAAGCCCCAACCTCCAGCTACGCCAGCAAGCCTCGGAATCCAGACGCAGAAACCCACACAGACCAGGCACAGGCAGCACAGATGGAGACCAGAGGGGAAGCGAATGACCCACCAACATCACAGAGAAGCTCACATCTAACCCCATCAGTAAGTAGCCCAGCAGGTTCCCCCAAACCTATTGGAAAAGCAGAGCTAGTGGCGACCTCAGAATTTAACCCAGACCCCTCAACCCCACCCAAGAAAGACTAGCAAGTGCAGGGGCAAGGAATTCAAAATCCTGTCTCTTCCCCCAACAGCCCCCTCCCCCAGGCCATTGACTGGAGACTGACAGGCAGGCGGGTGCTAAGACCCAGCACCCCATCAAAGGGGTCGGAGGTGTCCCTGCTCCCACCTGCCCAACAGCCACCTCTCTCAGGCCACTGAAACTGGAGACTGAGGGGTGCTGAAGCCCTGCCTTCCAATAGCAGGTGGGGGTGTGCAGAAGTCTGCCATCCGGCATCTGACCCAAACCTGAGTGAGGCACCCGCCTGCTGGGAGTCTCCAGCAACACAACACCAAGGGGCTCCCCGTGGAGTCACAGACAGACCCTAGGCCAAAGCGGAGGAAACACAGCAGGGAACTGAAGGGCAGACCAGCAGGGGCCGAGCTTGCCCTCTGAGAACCAAAAAGACAAGGGGCTCCCTCCTCAGAGCCCATATCCTGGGCTGGACCCCACCCCTGGGAAGAGGGCAGAAATCACTCAGACCAGTTTAGCTGAGAGCTACCAGAAAATCCCAAACCCCAGGCCCTTGGCTGGGCCCCGCCCCTGGGAACAGGGCGGGTAAACTAGCCATCTGCCAGGCTAGCTGAGACTGAAGTGCACATCTTCATCCTACGGAACACTGTGGGGCCACTGGTTGGGCTGAGAGCTAGCCATGCAGTGGCACACAGCCTCTGGGAACAGGCCAAACACCTGTAAAAGCTGCGAACTCTGACCTAGTCAGAGGCGGAAACAATCTAGCTGAGAACCACAGATATACACAGATTCCCAGAACCACCAGTCCCAAACCAAATAAAGACCGCCACCTACCCACCACAGAGTGAACCTACAACAACAGTCCTGGATGCCTCGAAAAGAACAGTGGCATATTACGACATATAGAAATAATCAAAATCCCATACAAAGCCCAAAAGGAAACAAGAGCGAAGGGACGAGAGAGATGTCACCATCCCAAGAAATGACACCTGAAGAGATGATTGTGGACATGACTAAAGAAATTAAAGCAGAATTACAAAAAACAATTCCAGGAAAATAAGCAGGAAATTACCAAAGAGCTCCTCGAATTCAAAAGAGAAATGGAAGAAAAGATTAATATCCTCTCATCAGGCATGAGCAGCTCAGTGTCCACAATTCAAACAAAAATGGTTGCATTAAGCAACAGATTGACTGAGATGGAGAATAGGACATCAGGAATGGAAGACAGAGTGCAAGAGCTGGAACAGAGAATCATCAGTCTGGAGAAATCAGTCAGAATCCACCAAAGAGAACTCCAGGACCTCACAGTCGCAGCTAAGAAATCAAATCTTCGTATAATAGGGATCGATGAGGAGGCCAAGTTCCAGGACAAAGAAATGCAACCGTTATTCACCAAAATCATAGTAGAGAACTTCCCCCACCTCAAAAGGGAAAAAACTCACATTATTGAAGTTTTCAGGACTCCAAACAGGCAAGATCCAAGAAGGAACTCGTCTAGACACATCATAATAAAGACATTAGACCCAAATATCAAGGAATTGATCTTAAATGCTGCAAAAACAAAGAACTACACTACAATGGGAAAAAAAGAATAACAGCAGACCTCTTCATGTAAACCCTAAATGCAAGAAAAGCTAGGAAAAACATCATTCATGTCCTCAAGACCATCAACTGCCAACCCAGACTGATATATCAAGCAAAACTAGCATTTACATTCGAGGGAGAAACAAGAATATTTCACTCCAGGGGGGTTTTGGGAAGATGGCGGCGGTTCAGTTGGAGTCTTTCTGAGCTCTCACCAAGATACCAGTTTGGGCAGCGTAGGGGACAGTACATACCTCAAATCGAGCCTAAGTAAGCTTTAGCGACACACAGATCTCAGTCACAGAAGAAAAAGGCAGAAATCCGGCACAAAGAAGACAGCGGGGACTGGTTCCTGCTGCTCGGAGCAGCCATGGAGACAAAGCGGCTCTTCTGAATCTGAGCAGCAGCGCTTCTTGGTGCTGTAACCCAGTTGCAGACAGAGCCACACAGAGCCTGCGGGAGCCCAGAGCCGACACCCGGCTGTGCACGGACCTGCCAGCTTCACAGAACCGGAGAACCCAGCAATTTGTGAGTAACTCCCAGGAGAAGTTTCCACTTCTGCTTGCAGAACGGCATTGGGAGGGAGCCCCTCCCCCACAAGCTGAGCACAGCTCCATCTTGACTACTGGCAACGACCCAGGCCAAAGCAATTGGACCCTGAGAGGTGATGCTGGTGGCGCCATCTTTCTTACTGGCAAAGGAATTCCCAGAGATCCCTTAGCCGGAAATCCAGCCCCAGAGCTGCTGAAGTCCGTCCCCTGCACCAGCCACGAGCCTGGTAAACAAAACCCGCCCACCAATCTTTCAGCTTCCTTTTCCCAAACAAGCAATCGGATCCAAAAAGCCTCATAGCCAGATCACAAGAGAAAAAGACTTTCTGAACTGCTTGGATCCCAAATTTAGTAAAGACACAAGTTTCCTATCCTGCCATCCTGCCCTGATCCCACCCCCCCAAAAAAATATCCTGAAGAAGACCTTTTTTTTTTTTTTAATTCTTTTTCTTTTATTTTTATTTTTTTGTTCTTTTTCTTTGTTTGGTTTTTTTCTTTTTTCTTCTTCCACCCCATCTTTCAGTTGCATTTATAGGTTTTCTTATTTTATCTTTACCATCCTACCTACACTTTTTTTTTCTTCTCTTTTCTCTCCCACATCCCTCTGTCACTGTGGTCATTCCTGGAAACATAGTGACATCTCTGGGTACAGTCTGAATACAAATAATATCTATATTGATACAGTCACCTGCTTTTTAATCTCCTGGTCTCAATCCTAGTATTTCATAAACAAGAGCTCACAATAGTGAGGAACCTCCCCTCACTATTTTTTTTTTGATTTTTTTTTTGTTGTTGTTCTTTTTGCTTTTTAGTTTTTCTTTTTTATTGCTCTGGTTTTTTGTTTTGTATGGTTTTTTTCGTTGTTCTTGTTTTGTGCTTGTTGTTGTCTTAATTTCCTGTTTTTTCTTCTTTATTTTTAAAATTTTCCATCATTGAAATCTCCTATATCTACCTCCCTCTTTTCTCAATATATTCTTCTAATTACCCTTCTTACTTTCATAAGTTTTAGCTAATACTTTCCAAACTTTGTACTCAAATACACTACCTGCTAAACAACTTAGGTCAGACATCCTTACGCTATACCTTTTCTTCATTACTATAATAATCTTACACTCCTACATTATTCCTCTTGTACCTCCCCTGATCTCTCTCATACTATTTTTCTATCTCTGGTCCTCTGATCATCTTTCAACCCGTATAATACATAGATCTATACTTGATGGCTGTTGAACAATACTGTATATCTAGGTGTTCAATGATACTCTAGGTCCAGAGGGACTTAAATACAATAGAGATTGGAGTGAGAGGCTTATTGTTTTGGTCATAAATCGGTGACCAGTGGTTGTATTAGTCTGGTCTGCAAGTGCACAAAAAGAGTGATAATACCAATCAAAAATTGTGAACATCTAGTGTCTGCCAGCTAAAGAGGTCGAGGTTGGTTATATCTGAAAAACTATAATCGTGTTAAGTATTAATCGTGCTCCCATTTTCAAATGGGCAGAACAAGAAACTCAAGAAAAATGTCAAATCAAGGAATAACATCCCCCACCCAATATAAACAGACAATGGAACAGTCACTGCCAAACCTAGAGGAGAGTCTTCCAAGTGCTATACAAATGCAATTGATAAACATCTTTAATGAAAAATGTGAAAATATAAAGAAAGAGATAAGGGAGGAAGCCATAGCTAAACAAGAGGAAACCATTAACAAGGTGATAAGTGAAAAAGAAGACGCCATAAAGGAGGCCATAATAAAGGTTTTTCAAAGAAAAATGGTTGAATTCATAGAAACCACAAACAAAAAGGTGACTGAACTCCAGCAAATGTCCAAAGGGAATAAAGCTACTGAGCTAACCACTCAAAGGGAAATAAAGGACCTAAAGAAATCCTTACATGATCTAAAAGAAGGGATGCAAGGCATCAAAAATGAGCAATTAGAAGCAAGGGAGACGAAGAATAAAGTAGATAGCTTTGATAGCAGGTTAGACAATGCAGAAGAGAGAATTTCTGGGGCTGAAGATAATTTCGTTGTTTTAGAGAAAGAACAGAAAATGAGTCAATCCAAATCTAGGAAATATGAGAGAGCGCTTCAGGAGGTCCAAGATACAATTAGGAAGCCTAATTTAAAGCTAATTGGTATTGAGGAGGGTCTGGAGAAAGAGGTCAATGGTATTAGAAATATACTTCAGGGAATCATCTCAGAGAATTTCCCAAATATCCAGAAGGGCAGGCCCATCCAGATACAAGAAGCTTTTAGAACCCCAAACAGACCGGATCGAAAAAAAACATCCCACCGCCACATTGTAATCCGAACTGGATCAATAGAGACCAAAGAAAGGATCCTAAAGGCAGCCAGGGAGAAGGGATCAATAACATATAAAGGCAAACCAATCAGAATAACCCCAGATTTCTCAGCAGAGACCATGCAAGCAAGAAGTGACTGGAAGAATATATGCCATGCCCTCAAGTCAAATAACTACCAACCAAGAATACTGTACCCAGCTAAGCTCTCATTCATAACTGAGGGAACAATAAAAACATTCCATTCCAGGGAAAAGCTGCAACAATATGTCACAACAAAACCAACACTTCAGAGAATTCTCAAAGATGTTCTATACATAGAAAACCAAAATAACTGCAATATAGGGAAAGAAAAGGCACCTAAACAGCATACCATCTAAGTACCAGAAGAACTGTCAAGACACAGGCCCTAATAAAAACTTTTAAAAATGGTAGGAACTAATAAATATCTCTCAATCCTAACGCTCAATATCAATGGACTTAACTCCCCAATTAAACGGCATAGACTGTCTAGTTGGATCAAAAAGCAAGAGCCATCGTTCTGCTGCCTTCAAGAGACACATCTTACCCAAAAAAACAAACACCTTTTGAAAATGAGAGGTTGGAAGAAACTCTATCAAGCTAACGGCCCGCATAAACAGGCTGGAGTTGCCATCCTCATATCAGATAAAATAGACTTCAAACTAAAATTAGTGAGAAAAGACAAAGAAGGTTACTACATACTACTAAAGGGATCTTTCCTCCAGGAAGACATAACGATCCTAAATATTTACACACCCAATCCCAGAGCTCCAAACTTCATCAAGCAAACTTTACTTACACTGAAACCATACATAGATCGAAATACAGTGATTGTTGGTGACTTTAACACACCACTCTCACCTATGGAGAGATCAACAAGGCAAAAACTCAATAGAGAAACCTTAGAATTGAACAACTGTATAGACCAACTAGATCTAACAGACATCTGCAGAATATTCCACCCAACAACAACACAATATACGTTTTTTTCAGCAGAACATGGAACATTCTCCAAAATAGACCACATCTTAGGCCATAAAACAAGCCTGCACAGATTCAGAAACACTGAAATTATTCCCTGCACTCTCTCAGACCACAAAGGCATCAAATTGGAACTGAACACACATCTCCACCAACGAAAACCCTGTAACTCCTGGAGATTAAACAACACATTGTTGAATCACCAATGGGTCATCGAAGAGATCAGAACAGAAATCCAACAGTTTATGAAATTTAACAGTAAGGAGCACACAAAATACCAACTCCTTTAGGACACAGCAAAGGCAGTACTCAGAGGAAAATTTATAGCTCTGAGTGCCTACAACAACAAGTTGGAAAAATCGCAAACCAACAAGTTAATGTTTCACCTTAAGCTCCTGGAAAAAGAGCAACAAACGAACCCTAATCCCAGGAGAAGAAAGCAAATAATTAAAATCAAAGCAGAATTAAATGATTTGGAATCCAAAAAAACTATAGAAAGAATCAACAAAACAAGGAGTTGGTTCTTTGAAAGAATTAACAAAATTGACAAACCCTTAGCAAACCTTACCAAAAAAAGAAGAGAGCATATCGAAATAAACAAAATCGCAGATGAAAATGGTAATATCACGACGGAAATTATCAAGATCCAAAGTATCATGAGGGAATACTTCTCAAAACTCTACGCCAACAAATTTGAGAATCTAGAAGAAATGGATGAATTCCTAGCCAATATTAACATACCCACACTGAACCAAGAAGAACTGACCCAACTAAACAGGCCTGTTTCAAGCACTGAAATAGAAATGGCAATTAGAGACCTTCCACCTAAGAAAAGTCCAGGGCCAGATGGATTCACTGCTGAGTTCTATAAGGTCTTCAAAGCAGAACTTACACCAATACGCCTCAAGCTCTTCAACGAAATTGAAAATGAAGGTTCTTTACCAAACTCATTCTATGAAGCCAGTATAACCCTCATCCCCAAACCAGAGATTCATCAAAGAAAGAGAACTATAGACCTATTTCTTTGATGAACATTGATGCAAAACTTCTCAACAAAATACTGGCCAACCGTCTACAACAACTTATCAAAAAAATTATACACTATGATCAAACAGGATTCATCACAGGGAGGCAAAGCTGGTTCAACATACGCAAATCAATTAATATAATTCAACACATCAACAGGAGCAAGGACAAAAATCACATGCTTGTCTCAATAGACACGGAAAAGGCATTTGACAAGATCCAACACCCCTTTATGTTAAAAGCACTGGAGAAACTAGGAATCCATGGAACATTCCTCAATGTAATAAAGGCTGTGTATGAGAAACCTACTGCTAGCATTATACTTAATGGTGAAAAGCTAAAGCCATTCCCTCTAAAATCAGGAATGAGACAAGGATGCCCACTCTCTCCACTCCTCTTTAACATAGTATTAGAATTCCTAGCCAATGCAATAAGGCAAGAAGCAAGCATAAAGGGGATCCAAGTAGGGAAAAAGGAAGTAAAATTATCCCTCTTTGCAGATGACATGATTCTGTATTTAAAGAATCCTATAGACTCTACTCCCAAGCTCCTTGAGCTGATTCAAAATTTTGGAAGGGTAGCAGGCTATAAAATTAACCCTCAAAAATCAATTGCCTTCCTCTACGCCAACAGTGAGAGTAACGAGGCAACAATCAGGAAGGCAACTCCTTTTGCAATAGCCTCAAAGAAAATAAAGTACCTAGGAATTAGCTTAACTAAGAATGTAAAGGACCTTTTTGACGAAAACTTTAAAACCCTAAAAAAGGAAATTAAAGCAGAACTAAGGAAATGGAAAAACCTCCCATGCTCCTGGATTGGAAGAATCAACATTGTGAAAATGACAATCTTGCCAAAGGCTATCTACAAATTCAATGCAATACCCATCAATATCCCAATGTCATTCTTTAAAGAAATAGAAGAGGCAATCCAAAATTTCATATGGAATAATAAAAGACCCCGTATAGCAAAAACACTTCTTAGCAGAAAGAACAGCGCTGGAGGAATTTCAATTCCAAACTTTAGACTCTATTACAGAGCTATAATTATCAAAACAGCTTGGTACTGGCACAGGAACAAGCCTGAAGACCAATGGAATAGAACTGAGGACCCAGCTATTAAACCACAGACCTATGGCCACCTAATCTTTGACAAGGGAGCCAAAAAAATAGAATGGAAGAAAGACAGCCTCTTCAACAAGTTGTGCTGGCAGAACTGGTTAAGCACCTGCAGAAAACTAAAGCTGGATCCTTCTTTGTCACCTTGCACTAGAATTAACTCCAAATGGATCAAAAACCTGGAGGTAAAAGCTGACACACTGAAAACTCTACAGGAAGGAATAGGAGATACACTAGGCCTCCTTGGCACAGGTCGAAACTTTCTTAATAAGGACCAAGAATCACAACAAATCAGAGAAAGGCTGGATAAGTGGGACTGCATTAAACTGCAGAGCTTTTGTATGGCAAAGGACATAGCTAGTAAACTAATCAGGAAGCCTACAGAGTGGGAGAAGATCTTCACCAACCACACAATGGACAAAGGCCTCATATCTAAAATATATCAACAACTCAAAAAATTGAATCACTCCAAAACTAACCTCCAAAGTAAAAAAAAATGGGCCAAAGACTTAAAGAGAGTCTTCTCTGAAGAAGAAACAAAAATGGCCTAGACACATGAAGAAATGCTCAACATCTCTGGTCATAAAAGAAATGCAAATCAAAACAACTCTAAGATTCCACCTCACTCCAGCTAGAATGGCCAGGATCAGGAAAACGAATGACAACAGATGCTGGAGGGGATGTGGCCAGGAGGGATCACTACTACACTGTTGGTGGGAGTGCAAACTCATTCAACCACTATGGAAAGCAGTGTGGCAATGCCTCAGAAGGCTAAACATAGAGCTCCCCTATGACCCAGCAATTCCACTACTTGGCATTTACCCAACCATCCAGAAACAAGGGCATACTAAACCCACTAGCACAACAATGTTCATTGCAGCACTATTCACCATAGCAAAGATATGGAACCAACCTAGATGTCCCTCAGTTGATGAGTGGATCAACAAGATGTGGTATTTGTACACAATGGAATTCTATGCTGCTGTCAGAAAGAATGACATTGCCCCATTTGTTAGGAAATGGAAAGACTTAGAAAAAAATCATATTAAGTGAAGTAAGCCAGACTCAAAGGAACTTAGGCTCAATGGTTTCCCTCATTCGTCATAATCAGTAGAAACCTTGGGCTCTACTAGCAGAGATTTGCAATAGAGCAAAATCTTGATACATAAGGACATATAATGTGAAGCTAATTGAAAGGACCTCCAGGATAGTGAAACAAAAGCCATATAATGAAAGATTGTTGTCCTTAATGTACTATGTTGTCTCTCATCTCCTTTGCTGTCCCTTGGTTATCTCATATTGGTATAGTATCTCACTTTGTTATCTGATATATTGAATTTATTTGTATTTGGATATTTGAAATTTGATAGGGAAGGGGGGAAAACCAAGACGGGTGGGGGGTGTGGGGGGGGAGGGAAACGGGTACCAAGACATGTGAAAGGGTATCAATGTATGTGAATTAATGCACCTTCTATCTGGCAAATATCATGTAACCCTTTTACTAATTACAATTAATAAAAAGATGTGGTATTTGTACACAATGGAATTCTATGCTGCTGTCAGAAAAAACGACATTGCCCCATTTGTTAGGAAATGGAAAGGCTTAGAAAAAATCATATTAAGTGAAGTAAGTCAGACTCAAAGGAACTTAGGCTCAATGTTTTCCCTCATTCATCATAACCTTAGGCTCTACTAGCAGAGATTTGCAATAGAGCAAAATCTTGATACATAAGGCCATATAGTATGAAGCTAATTGAATGGACCTCTAGGATACTGAAACAAAAGCCATATAATGAATGATTGCTGTCCTTAATGTCCTATGTTATCTCATCTCTTTTGCTGTTCCTTTGTTATCTCATATTGACACAATATTTCACTTTGTTATCTGATATATTGGATACATTTGTATTTGGTTACTTGAAATTGGACAGGGAAGGGGGGAAAACCAAGAGGGGGGTGGGGGGGAGGGTAATGGGACCAAGACATGTGGAAGGGTATCAATGTATGTGAATTAATGCACCTTCTATGTGGCAAATATCATGTTACCCTTTTATTAAATACAGTAAAAAATTGGGAAGAAAAGAATATATTACTCCAAAGAGAAACTATGTGAATATGTGCACACTAAACCAGCATTACAAAAATCTGACAATAAAATATACTTCATAGGATACCAGTGAGAGCCATCTGATGCTTGGAATGTTCAGACTCTCAAACCTTAACTCTTTTTCTCCAAGCCATGAACGAAGATGGCACACCAGCCTATGCAGCCTTCTAGAAAGAATTTCCAGGTAGTGTAAATAGGAGAGGGGGCCCTTGAGCTCACGACCAAAAAAACATGTAAGGGAAATTACCAGACCTGTGTGTAATGCCACCCTGCCACAAGGGAACTGCTGAATATCCCATGTTTTCCTGAGCCTCTGGGCCTTCAAATGTAAAAAGAGGGTTATCCCAGTGACCTTCCTGTCCTACAGGAGCAACCATACTTAAGATCTACTAGAAACATCCTTGGCTTGGGCCAAGGATGTCGCTCAGTGGCAGAGTGCTTGCCTATTGCACATGAAATCTGGACTTTAATTCTAAGCACATAGCAAAGATTTTTTTTTAGCAATAACTTAATGGGACATCACAGTTCTAGAAATGTTTTGAGTAGTGTCAGGCAAACAAATATGAATTGGACTTCAAAAGGTTGACAGGTGTAAGAATCAATGGCTTGACTTTGAGCTGACCTAGTTTTTGCATGGTACAGAATTGAATGTGGCTTCCACTACAATATTTCAAATACTACTACATCTACAAGGTTCAACTTACATTCTTCATTTTAAAGCAGGTAAAAGTAATTTTGTTTTAATGATGTTTTCTGTGTGGAAGTATCAAATGTCCAGTGATATAATTTTGAATGAAGAAAGCTGTGCTTACACCATATTCTATACAATTCAAATTAAAATCTGTTTCCAGAAGGAAGCCACACGATTGATGCAACCACTCCCATGCATACTACTGTGACAGTGCTGTGCTCAGTTTCGGGAGCCATGCCATCTGATGCTCAAAAATACATGCTTTGGGGGCTGGGAGTTTGGCCTAGTGGTAGAGTGCTTGCCTAGCATGCATAAAGCCCTGGGTTCAGTTCCCCAGAATCACATACACAGCAAAAGCCAGAAGTAGCTCTGTGGCTCAAGTGGCAGAATGCTAGCCTTGAGCAAAAACTGTCCAAAGACAGTGCTCAGGCCCTGAGTTCAAGCCCCAGAACTGGTAAACAAAACAAAATAAAACAAAACATTCTTTTGGAGAAGTGAAATGGGAAGCAATGAGGAGGTATCTATTTGTGAGCCCCAAAGACGTTCCATTAGGCTCCCAGAGTAACTAGATAGGTTTCACTCAGGTGACTCCTGAGAATAAGCAGAGAGGACCAGAGGCAGAACAGTAGACTCTCTGTTTTTTAATGGCTCCTCATTTGCATTCATAAGCTGTGGAGCTGGAACACACTGAGCCCTAAAACACTTGACGATGTCCGTAGATATTACAATTGCAAAGAAACAAAACACAGATAAAGCCCTCCCCCACCCCTACCCTGTGTATTCCACATTCTGAACATCTCCTGGGGTCACCAGACAGTAGATTTTTACAGTAAATTGGGTCAAAACCTTCCAATGTCACCTTTCCTGAATGCATTTTAATTAGGAAGAAAACCTATTCACCATTAGCTCTGAATCTTGATGTGGAAATTAAATGTGCCAGTGGGAAACAATGTACTTACTACTTGGACTGACACCATAATCTTAAGTGGCTGAATTTGGTTTAGGGCATTATCCACAAAGACCTTAAAATGGGAGCTCTGTCTAGACAAATGTGCCAGTAGAGAGGCATAAGACAACCACACAGAGAACAAAGAGAAATATCATGGGTAACATGGTAGATAAGTCCAGATTAGACTATTTTCTTAATTATATTAACTGTATTTCCTTAAATTAATGGGAAGTTGACAGACATAAAGAAACATCTTATTTGCTTGACTTGTAGATAAGGAATAAGGTTTTCCTAAAAGAAATGGTTCTCTCACTTTCCCTCTGTCTCAAACTCTTTTTTCTTTTTCCAAAAAGATCAAGAAAGCAAGCACCCTACTTTGTCCTCTCTGTGTCTCCTGTCTCCACACAGGCTTCCCTGTGGTCTAAGCTTTGCAGAGGGCCACCTCCTCAACAGAGTGGCACAGGCCAGGGTCAGGTCCAGAGTCATGGACATGGTGGAACCTGGGTATTACAAATAGGCAACAGATATAGTACAGCCCTCAGGAGAAAATGTGAGCTGAATTGTCCATGGAATTCTCTCCATTGACCTTCACCTACAGACCTGAGGTCTCTCCTCTCCCCAGCATCCTGCTCAACTGCCCACAGAAGCACCCTCAGCCCCAATCCTGCCTTCTGGATTTCCCTTCCAGTTGCCTTTTGTGAAACTCAGATCTAAATCTTTCTTAAAAGTAGTATTAAAATTAACACCTTATAAAATTCATCCTACTGATGTTTTACATTTAGTGTGGCATAACTGATCCACAGTGAATGGCTCTTGCTAATTTCAAAATAACAAACTCACTCTGCTCCATTCATCCTCTGCTCTCATACACAAGAACCCATGTGACTCTTCCATGTCCTCATGTGCAATCACAGTATCCTGGGCCTACAACAGACAGTTCAAGAGACTAAGAGAGAAGCAAACTGACATCCCCGAATGAGTCACCCCAAATACTTCCTTGGGAAATAACACAGACACAGGAAGAATCAAAATGTGTCAAATCTCTTAGACAGCAGGACAGACACTTCACACTCTGATCTTGGCTTGATCCACCTGGCATTCAAAATGCAGGCAAGGTAAGCCATGAGGTGAAGATTAAAATGGTGAAGCTACAAACCACAGGGTACAAGGAATTGTTAAAGGCTAAGTTTCAAGCTTCTAGAGTCCAGAACTAGGAAAGAATAAACATTTCCATTGTCTTAAGCACCTAAGTTTACAGTATTTTGTTATAGTAGTCATGGGAATGAAAACATAGTGCAATAGTCAAGCTTACTATACTCACACCTGACTATCACATTTCTTTATAACTTTTTGCCTACCCAGTTTATCACTAGATGCTGGGATAGACTCTGCTTGATAGATAGAATGAAGGTGATATGGAATATTAGAAAAGAGAATCACATAGACAGATTGATAGAGACAGAGACAGATAGAGATAGGGAAGGGTATATACCTAGATATATAAAATTATGTATAATTTATATTATATTGTATAAAGATATTATATTATATATAATTTATATATTATGTAATATATATTAAATATATATTTATGGTATGTTCATGGTCCTTTTTTGGGTGGGTTGTGAGGCTTGAACTCTGGGTCTGGGCACTTTCTCTGAGCTCTTCAGCTCAAGGCTACCCTTTGAGCCACAGAGCTAATTCCTGTTTTCTAGTGGTTAATTGATATAAGAATCTCATGAACTTTAGTGTCCAGGGTGGCTTTGAACTGCGATCCTCAGATCTCAGCCTCCTGAGTAGCTAGGATTACAGACATGGTCTTTTTAATGCATATATATTATAGTTGTGCTTTTTTATATACACCAACTTCTCAATTATGTCCATAGCATAGATTCACTAACAGCATTGTTTACTTTGTACCATTCTTATTTGCATCAATTTATATAATACATAGAACCTGTCTGTGATGGAGAGATGCAGAATTTTGTAGACTGGGACTTGGTCTAAAGCAATGTGGCCTCAGAGCCCAACTGCATCTCACATAAGGGTAGAGTTCTGCTCCCAGGGTGATCACCCCCAAAGCCAACATCAGCTTTAAGATCCAGACCACACTTGTGACAAAACCACTGTGTTACACGATGCCTCACTTCCCTTTCCTGTCAAAGGGAAGTATTATATCCCTACCAATGAGCTGACTATGAAGATTCAATGAGTTTACATGTCATATCTTGAAATATTTCTGTTTTTTCTTTTTCTTTTTTAATTTTCTTTCTTTTTTAATAATTTTTATTTCAATGTAAAGAAGGGTTACATTTATATTCACCAGATAGAAGGTGTATTACTTCTCACACATTGATAGCCCTTCTTATGTTTTTGTTCCCAATTTCCTCTCCCCACCCCCTCCCCTCATTTTTCCCCTCCTATTTCAAATAAACAAGTAAACATGTATATAATATACCAGGTAGCAAAGTGAGATACTGTAACAACATGAGATTAACCAAAGGGCAACATAAGAGACGAGAGAAAAACATAATACATAAAGAATAACAGTCACTTATAATTAAGCTCTTCTTTCCATGTCCTGGAGGTCCATTAATTTGCCCTCATCCTATATGGCCATTGTGCTACTGGATTTAGTATGTCCTTGTTTCTGGACCAATGGATAAATGCCAAGTAGTGGAATTGCTGGGTCATTGGGGAGCTCTATGTTTAGTCTTTTGAGGAACCGCCATACTGCTTTCCATAGTGGTTGAACAAGTTTGTACTCCCAACAGTGTAATAGTGGCCTCCTGGCCACATACCTGCCAGCATCTGTTGTTGGATTTCTTGATCCTGGCCATTCTATCTGGAGTGAGGTGGTATCCCAGAGTTATTTTGTGCATGATAGGCAAACATCCTACCACTAGGCCAAACTCCCGGCCCCTTGAAATATTTCTAAAACCCCAAGTGCATCTTGACTAAAGCTAGAAAGGAAGCACTAGTCAGAGTGGCAAGATGCACAAAGAAATGTCTATCCAGTGAAAACCTAGTGATCTCTAAGGTGAGTAGCTGGTCAGTCTTGGTTGCACACTGAAACCATTTGGGGATCTTTTCAAATATATGAGTTCTGTCTGAGACTAGCTTATGGAGGTGAGGTGGTATGGGCAATTTAAACATTTCTCTTTGGTACAGCCTTTCATATTTGTTTCCAAGCTCCTTTTAATAGATTCTGTCTAGTGTTTATTTGTTCTCATGTGTCACACCCTAGAAAATGTGATGAAGGAATGCAGGTTCAAACACAGAAACACAGCCATGCCCCAAATAGTGACCTCTTCTAACGTCCCTAATAACACAGACACTTGTTGGAAAGAACAGAACTGATTACCACCCTTCATCTCCATGGCAAGTTTCATGGTCAAGAAGGCAAAAAATAAATCCATGCCCTTCCGTGCTAGCTATGCAGAATGGCACTTTATTACACCATGGTATCTGCTTTGCTTTGTTGATGTTGTGAGCCTGTGTATGTGTGTCAGTTTGTATATTTCCAAATAGCAATACCTAGTTCATTATTTCTGTCTTTTGATCTCTGTCCCTTTAACTGATTCTATGTCTCATTCATGTGGTTGCATTTTATTTCCCTATTAGCACAATCCATAGTTTGCTTCTTCAGTGGAGGCATTGATTGCTTTTCCTTCTCAAGTGTATGGAACAAATGTCACTTCTGTAGGCACAGTGCGTCACAATGAATCCAAAAATAAATATTAGTGGAGAAGATAGCTTTGAATCTCAAATATAGTACAGACCTTCATAGGAAGAAAAGCCTGCCGTGAGTTGTCTGTTGCTATGGGAATGAATATAAAGGTTCAATGACATTTCCTAGGACCACGTGAGCTAAGGGGATGGATGGCCCGTGTGCATGTATGTACCCTATACCCGGCAAAGTCCAGGGAAAAGGAGAGGAAGAAATGTATAAGTCGTCAGTTTCATGACTCAAGCATTATAAGAATTCTATCTGAAAAATAGTATTTTTTAATCTTGATTTTTTTTTTTTTGCACCAGTCCTGGGGCTTGAACTCATAGCCTGATAACTATCTGGGTTCATGCTCTACCACTTCAGCCACAGCTCTACTCCTGGCTTTTCTGGTGGTTAATTTGAGATAAGGGTCCACAGCCTTCCCTGCCCTGGATGACTTCAAACTATGCTCCTCAGATCTCAGCCTCCTGAGTCGCTAAGATTCTAGGTGCGAGCCTCTGGTGCCCAGCTTGGCTTGCCTGAATTTTAATCCCATGAAATCCTGAAAACTAATATATGGGATAAAATTCTCACTCAAGACACCAGTAGAGTTGTTTTCATTCATCCAACTCTACTCCAGGACAAACAGTATTATCTGTGCCCTTCACTTGGGATCTGCAGGTTCCAGTGCAGCCATGTGTGTCTACCTTAGGGAAAGTTTGCTCATCATCTGGATTTCAAACAAGCTAACCACTTTACCACAGCAAATCTGAATCTACAAACCATTCATACTAGCTGTCTCTCCTTCAGCACAGATAAAAACCAGGAGCAAAGCTGGCCTGAGCAGCAACAAGTGGGCACTGTGACAGGTCATCATCAAGTTTTTCCATGGTTGGGCTGGAGGGTGGAGGTGAGGCTACTTTACTCAGCTTAGCCTGCAGCTCAGGAAGGCTTTGTGAAAAAGCCATGGATTTCTGGATTCTAGATTTAAGAACATGAAACTGCCAGTCTTCAACTATTTGGGGCCTAGAAAAATGGTGAGTTCTTAGAGTTGACCTAATATACTGTTGTTTTTCTAGGCTCTACATAAAATGAAGGTATCAGCTAGCTATATTCAGAATTCTATATGACTGAAAATCTACTTAAACATACCTAAATAGAACTGCATCACCAATCACCAGTCCATACTCTATCTAACCTGACTTAAAGAATTTACTTGTTTTCTTTTTTTTTTATTTTCAGTACCACCAGCATCTGAACTCAGGGGCGTGATATTGCCAGACCATACCTCCTGCTCCACTTTTCACTGGTTATTTTTAGGATGGCACCTCAATTTCCTGCCCAGATTTGCACCTGAGTCACAATCTGAACATTTTAGGGTTTTTTCAGCATCGTTGGGAACACAAGTACATGCCATTATACTCATCTGCCCATCTTCTCTCTGTGGAGACAGTCTTGCAGACTTTCCTGCCAGGACCTCAGAATCCTAAGTAGACTAGGATGACAGTCTTGTGCCATTGTGTCCAGGGATGGGTTAAGAAGTGGTCATGCGATGTGGTTTTTTTTGCCCTGGCTGCCCCTTACCCACCATCCTCCCATTCTCAGAGTCTTGGGTAGCTAGAATTACAGGTGGGAGCCACTAATGTCCAGCTTTGAAATTTACTTCTATATATACTCAGCAGTAAGCACTTACTAAGTACCAGGCACTGAATAAATATTGTAGGTACTATACCCAGAAGAGGTAAGGTTAACTTTGACCTTGAGAAATTACTCACTAGACTTGATCAATCAGGAGTGTCTGGTGTACTAGAGGTCCCAAGGGCTTTCCACTGCACCCAATCTAATCAATCTAATGTCTTTACACACACACACACACACACACACACACACACAGAGAGAGAGTAACTGAAGTCATATATCAAGTGAAATGTTATGTAGAAATGAATCCTAATGATAAAGCAATTGAAACTGAGCTCTTTCGTCTAATTTGAGAAAGCAGGGGCTCCTTGAAACTTACAGCTCAAGCAGGCCTCCAGCTCTATTCTGCTTCCCCTGAACCAGTACCTTTCAAGGCCAGTCTCCTTGGTTTCATTGGTCATGAGCCAAGTGTTGAGTGAGCCATGCTCTCCTGGGGCAGTGCCTTATTTCCCCTCCACACCGACTCCTTACCTAGGTCCTGGTCTGAGGGAATGAGGCGATGTGCAGATGAGTAGATGAGTAGTGGGGGCATGCAGAGATTTTTCAGAGCTTCTTCTCAGTTCATGGAAAGGAACAGTAAGCCTCTCCTTTAAAACAAGGAAAGGAGGTTGCTTCTGCTAGCCCAGCAAGTCCAGAAAAATCTAGATGCTCAAGGGTTGGGGGAACTCATCAAACCAAATGTTCCCCTCCTGAGTGCTCTCAGCCAGAGGCTTTGGTTTTGCAGAGGGAACTTCCCCACCAGTTCATCTAGGCCCAGTTCGCTTTGCAGACTGTCCTGTGGCTCTGTGAGAAGAGAATCTTTATCAGAGCTACCATGAAGGACTCTGAGCCTTTAAGCTTCACTAAACTGCACCCTAAGTCCCTGAATATGAAAGTTCTCTAAAAAGACCGCTGTGACCAGGCCACTCAGGAGCCCATACTCATGTGTGAGTGAATCTTTCACCTGTGCTTCATCCTACTCTGCTCCAGATGAATCTTATGAGGCTGTATCCACTTGCCTCCACTATTCTCACACCAACCACCAGCACGTGTTAACTGGTGAGTGAGTATTCCAGAATCCCATCCTAAAGATCTGCTTTCTGGAACTAGTAGTTTTGGGTTAAATGGCTTTTTATTTGGGAGTATAGATTTCTCCAAATCAGTGACTAAGACAAGTTTGTAAGTCGTCTGTGTAGGGTCTGATTTCAAGGAGGAGGAGAAAAAAATAGAAGAGGGCGATAATAGCATGAATGATGTGGGTGAATTATTGACATTGCAGCTGCAGACAACACAGGTTTGATTTCAGCAGGATCTTCTGAGCAGTGGAGAAAATGTATCCCAAATTCATCCTCCAGAAGAACCGGAGGCAGAAGCCCGGGTTCAGGTGCCCCACCCCACACCCCATCGCTGAGTGAAGTTTGCTCCTAGAACCCTAAATTCACCTGCACTTCCAACAGCACACTCAGCTACCCAAACAAACGCATACCAGTTCGAGAACATCAGAGGCAACTGGAGCAGGGATTGAGGGGTGCCATATCTACCAGAAGCAAGTCTCCAGAAGAGAACAAGCATGCAGTCCTTGACCTAGCCTCAGTGATGTGGCCAAGAGAATGGGAGGATTCCAGAAAGCATCTGAAACACATGCTATTTCTGCCTCTAAATTCTGTATCATGCCAGAAAGAGGATGACTATCTAGGCTACAAAAAGTTGAGAAATTCCTTCACAGAAGCACTACTATGATTTTTTGTCTTTAGGTTTCTAAGTTTTATTGTAGGTTTTTGGCATTGCAAGAGCTTTAATAATTTCAATCACCTATGTGTAATTCACATGACTACACCTTCACTGTATCCCTGCCCCCCAAGTTCCATCCATTCTTATTCTGCAAAAAGTTGGCAAAGATAACAGTAAAATCACCTCCTATACCTCTCCCCAATGAAGACATTGCCTACCTCTGGATACCTTTTCCGTCGTAATCACTAGGTTTTCTAAGATTCCCATCATGAGCTCTTCTTGGATTCTGTGTTCTTCCTGTGTGACTTCCTAGCTCCAAAATTCAACCGCATTATGAATGCACGAAACCATCATCATCACCACAGATAATTCATCCCTCCCAATCATCTCCAATGGAAGTTGAGTGAAGGGGAGATGATTGCCTTTCTCAAGGAACCTTACCTCAAAATACCTTGTGCACCCCTACCACTTAAAAGTCTGTAGTTGTAGTCTGTTATTCCTTCCTCTTGATTTAACATGGTACTTTGCATATATTTTTATTATTGTATTACCAAACTGCATTGTTAATATTATCTGCTTCTTATACTTAAATTTTTAGAAGACCTGTTTACCCACAATTTTGTTGAATAGAAACACTATTTTTCTAAATGGTATATGAAATAGTCTTTAGATCAATGAAGTATTATATACCTATCATAGTATAAGATCTCAGTGTGAATACAATGAACATATCCAGCATGTAACAGACACATATGTAATGTTTTTGGAATAATATGGTTAAGATTTTTAGTTGGCTTTTATCTGTGGATATTTTCCCTACTTATGAACCATTATGTTTCTGTGTTTTCTTATCAGAACTTTATCACTCACTAAGTCATAATTTCTCCTGTCTGGAAGCCAACTTGCACCCAATGAATGTGAATTCACTTGCTAACATTAGCTGTTACGCCAAAATGTCAAGGATGGAAATGAGAGAAAAAGAAATTACATTATTTTGATTAGATAATCATGAAAAGTTAATCCGCTTCCCTTGCTAAAACAAAAGAAAGGACATAACAGTAGATATATTTGGTAAAGGTTCAGTTTTAAAATTTGAAATTAGGCCTGTAACAGTGTTTCTGTGGAGATAAAATAATCTCTGGGGGCCGGGAGTTTGGCCTAGTGGTTAAAGTGCTTGCCTGGCATGCACGAAGACCTGGGTTCGATTCCTCGGTACCACATACATAGCAAAAAGCCGGAAGTGGTGCTGAGGCTCAAGTGGTAGAGCTCTAGCCTTGAGAAAATCCAAGAACAGTGCTCAGGCCCTGAGCTCAAGCCCAGGACTGGGGCAAAAAATAAATAAATAAGTAAATAAATAAATAAATAATCTCTGTATGAATCCTTTAATAACAAAGAGGTTTTTTTCCTGAATCAAGAACATATGATCTTTCACTCAATGCACTTTCTGTTAGCTAATTCATTGTTATACCATCATTTTATAATGTTTAAAATATATATAGTTTCAGGACATTTCCTATGTAAGACATTTTGGGAAGCGGGTGGGGGTAGTGAATTAAGATCTGGGGTCTCAGGCCTTGAATGTTTATGTTTTACTGGAGAGGCTGACAATAAACAAGTAAATGAATACACACAGCATTCCAAAGAAATTGAATAGGAATCTGGGTGCTTGTGGCTCACGCCTGTAATCCTAGCTACTCAGGAAGCTGAGACCTGAGGATTGCCGTTCAAAGCCAACTGAGCAACAACATGAGGCTCTTTAGCTCCAATAAACTCCTTAGAAAAAGCCAAAAGGTTTCTGTGGCTAGAAGTGATAGCCTTGAGTACAATCAGGCTCAGGCATGGCGCCCAGGCCCCATCCGAAAAAAGAACAGGAACAGGCTAGAGAGTGATACTACTTCAGATTATATGATCAGGAAAGGGATTTTTGGAGAAAAAAAATTACAGCTGCTGCCAGATTGTCAAAAGGAAACAAGTCACAGGCAAGAGAAATGACCCAGGGCAGAGGCAGGAACAAGCTTATGGGTTTGAAGTCAGACTGTAGTGACAGAGGGACCAGTGCCAGATCAGGGCTGAAGATCTAGTGATCTCTGGTATCATGCCTGCAACTTGGGTGTTAAGTGTAGCCCAAAGTCTGTCTGACTGGAAGCAGAACTCAACTATATGCATACATATATAGGAGCATAGATATATGCATGCATACAAATATATGCACAAATATTTTTCATGTATTTAGACTATATGGGGAAAAATAAGCTAGAAGTGATTTCAGTAATATTGGCAAGATAGTGGAGGGGAGATGAAAAGCAGCAGGAAGAAGCTGATGTACTGAAGAGTTACTATTAGGAGTTGATTCTAGATGGGCTATGGGAAAGGGGCACAGGAGGGAGATGAGTTTCTGGGGAATGAGATGCTGTGTAGTAAGAAATGAATGATGTGGAGAAGGGCAGGCAGTTTGGGAGATACCAGATCGACTATGGAAATATTTTTTGACAGGTTGGTTTGACTTTAAGCCCATTTAAATGGCAAGAATTCTGCCAAGAAATATCGCATTCTTTGGTAAATTGTATCAAAGAGGTATTGCCCTATTATGATTCCTCACACAGGCCTAGAGGAGAAAACACAGTCTATTCATTACTGAATAAAAATGCGCTCATGACCTGCAAAATGGTATTCTATCTATGGAGTATATTTGTCATGATTATTTAAAGGCTATTCAAGAAGGTGACAATGAATGAATATTTTCTTACTCAGAAATTTATTTTAAATCCTAGAGGTGTCAAAATGTTTTTCTACCAAGAAAACAAAAGATGGTATAAAATCTGACACTGTTAACAAGGAAGCAGGAACCCAATTTTAATGGCCTCACCTCTAGTTTTGAGTTGGTTGATTCTTGTATTTTCCGTTATATGGGCCAGATGTTCCAGGTGAGACCTCCCCCACTGAGCACTACAAGGGATTTCATATGGAAGTTGTGGGTAGAGCAAATCAGTTTTCAGTTGAAATACCGTCATGGTATATATTTACTCTCAACCAGTTTCTCTGTGTGACTATTTCAATTTAGTTATGAGGGGGAATTCAACATGATCATTTGAGGAATTTTAATTCTATTTTACAAGCCAACTTATAAGAGGCCATTATGGAAGATGGTCTAAGAGTAGGAATGGAGAGGCAACTCAGAATATTACCAGCTTATCTTGCTACGGAGGCTTAGGGATAGGAAAGCTTAGGATTTATCTTGCTTAAAATGCTAATTGAAAATTTGATAGTAGGAGGGAATCACAAAACAGATCATGAAAAAGAAAGAAAGAAAGAAAACAGCCAGTGTGTTAGGAAGGCTGCTAGGAAGAGAAAAAAAATATTGGAAGATGTGACTGTCATTGTAAACCTTCATCCTAGCTGTGTGTCTCCATAACTGTTCTGCCAAAAGCATACTGTCCTTAATAGACAGTCCATAAAACTTGGCCCAAATATCATGACAGAGAATTGAAGATTGCAAATCTAGCATGTTACATAGATACCTTTACCACATTTGCTATGATTGATGCACGTTCCTGCAAGGATGAATTTTTAGGAAGAAAAATTCACCAACACAGCATCTCAAGCATAGAGTGATGAAAGACACTATGCAGAAAAGCTGGAATCTGGACTCCTTAGCTTGCAAGGTCAGACTAGTCATACTGTGTATGTGCTGACTGACTGCATCTTTATCTTCTAAGTAGTAGAGATAAAAAGAAATGAAAGAATGTAGGATATTCATATGAACAACTGAGCAAAAGGTCTCATCATTGAACAGTTACAATGCCCTTGAGATTGGATTTGAATAACAGCCTTTCCCATTCCATGTGTCCCATTGTTTTCTTTAGAGATAAAAAAAATGTGAACAATATTCTTGTGAAAGCCATTGTTACCCTTTCCTTTGTCAGTGGTTTGTTTTATCCATCAAGTAATTGTGAATTGCTTCTTGAGAATGTTGTGACTCCATAGTAAAAGACAGATCGAAGGATTTTCTTGACAATGGGCCAGTAGCTGTATGTTTGTTTGTTTCAACAACACTAAAATCTAAATGTTTAGAATGCTGTATTTTATGAAGAGATTATGCAGAAGAAATGGCAGTGTTTATATGGCAAATTCTAATTAGAATTGCAACACACAGAGTACTGCAGCTTGAAATACCACATAGCAGATGAAAATATAGCTTTCTTTCACTTTCTACATATTCATATATATAGGAATATATGTATACATATACATAATTTTTCATATATACATTATATAAACATATGAATGTATATGAATTTCTAAATTCTGTATTTTAACAAATATATTTATATATTTTTCATAGTATTATTTTTCTAAACAAGATCCAGGGAAATTTAAGGAATTTCAAAAGAATTTTGAGTTGAGAGTCCATAGAATGCAAGCAGGATTCTAGCAACATGTTTGTTGTGATAAAATAAAAAAGGAAGAAAGTGGTCACAGTGTCTATTATGCATTCATGGACCTGCCATCCATTTCAGCTTAAACTAATGTCAAATTTGGAACAATTTACTATTTAAGTTTTCTTTATTTTCTTGACAAGATACTGCTAAAATTCTGTGTAAGGATAAACAGTCACTAGGTTCAAAATGTGTGAGTATAACTGCTAGTCAAAGAAAACTGCCTCAGTTTCCCCAGCAGCCAAATGAGAGTCATAAAGCCTACTATGCACATGAGAATGGTGCAAAATGAGACACTTGTCACACCCTGAAGAATAAAATTAATAAAAAAAAACATGTAAAATCTGTTGGCATAAAGTTGTCTTTCTATTAGGAACTAGAAAACAAGATTTTTTTTACCTCTATGGTAACGAAATCACCAACTCAAGTCGGGAGATGGGGTCTGGCCAGGCACCATCTTGGCTACATGGTGGCCGGGAGCATCTGGCATCTTGTCTTCAAGATGGAGGTAGGTGAAGCTCTGCTTCCCTGGTGATGGGCATGCCTGAATCCCTGGAGGCAGGGGAAGGGACTTGGGCAATAGGTTACTAAACCTGTCAGTCCAGTGCCTGGAACTGGAGTTTCCTGTGACCCTGCCCCCTGGCCTGACTCTCTGTAGGCCCAGACCAATTAAGGAGCCATTAGGCCATGCCATGTGTCTCCAAGTTCATGCCCTGACTCCTGGCTCCTGACTCTTCTCCAGTCACCATGGCACCCCATGGGTAGAAATCAGCTCATCCATTTTACTCCATAGAAATGAGATGCTATCTACAATTTCCTTTGCAGGTTACAGACAGGACTTTCCATTACTCCTGAATTCCTTCACGTTACAAAGCCTTGGACTCCTACCTGTTCCTTTGGGCTACACAATAGTTGCATGGGTCCGTTATGATCTTCTCTCAAGTTATTTTGTGATGCTTATCCAAACTTGATTTTTAAGAGTCCTTTACTCTTTTACTAGAGTCCTTTACTTCCATCCTGGATGCTATTAAATCTATGATTTAAACATTTAGTGAAGAAATAAATCCTACAGCCTCAAGATGCAATAGATGAAGTTGTATTGCTGTACAGTAAATCAGATACAAATCTAGTCATGTACACAAAGCCCATACTTCAGAGGACATATATATGAACCCTACACACAGCATAGGCAGATAAACACGATGAAAAATCATAATAAATCTCACTAAATGAATGCCTAGATAAGCAAATAAGGGTTAGAGAAGAATCAAACACTATAAAAATAATGATAAAATTACTACATATCCTTCAATATTAAGTCTGAATGTCCATTGCCTCAATTTCCCAATCAAGACAGAGAATGGCAGTTTTTAACAAAATGAGATGCAACCATAAGTTTCCTACAGTTCCTATAGCTCACTTTGTTGTAAAGCCAAAGATAAGCATAGGCTTACTATAAAATGGTGGAAAAAGAGTTTCTACAGAAATAGAGTTCAAAAGCAGGAAAGGCTAACTACATTCATATCTAATAAAGCTGACTTCAAACCAAGATTAGATAGAAGAGACAAAAATCATTTCATGTGGACCAAGGGAACAATCCACTAACAGCTTATGACAGGGCTGGGAATATGACCCAAGTGGTACAGCATCTGCCTAGGAAGTGCAAGGCCCTGAGATTAAACCCCAGAACCACCACCTAGTGGTTAAAGTGCTTGTCTAGCATGCATGAAGACCCAGCTTCGATTCCTCGGTACCACATATAGAAAAAAGCTGGAAGTGGTGCTGAGGCTCAAGTGGTAGAGCTCTAGCCTTGAGAAAGTCCAAGGACAGTGCTCAGGCCCTGAGCTCAAGCCCGGGACTGGCAAAAAAAAAAATGAAAAACAAATAGAAATTGTAAATATATACAGACCTAGTTTCCTAAAACAAATAATATGTGACACAGACAGACTCCAACAGGTGTCTGTAATATTCCATTCTCATCAATAGATACGGCACCCAAACAGGAAACTTCACACTTAAATGACCCTACAGAGTGAATGGACTTAACAGATACCTATAGATTCTTCCACCAACAACCATTAAATACACATTTTTCTCAGCAGCCCATCAGACTTTCTCCATAAGAAATCATAAAATATGATTAAGATATAAGGCAAGCTTAACAAAAATATTAAAAAAATTAATTCAGTGTATTTTATCAGACACAGTGAAATAAAGCTAGAAATTGGAAGCAAGAGAAACTACAGGAAATATTCAAAAGTATATACAAACATGTATATATACTGTATATATGTACACATATACAGAGACATTTATTTACAAGCATGCTAATGCAAATAAATTAATAATAATGGTATATTTGGGATTTGAGCTCTACTTGTACTTTCCTGGCAATTCCTTGATTTTTGTTTCACGTCTTTGGGAGTTCGGGTATTACTTGCATAAATATTTGGAATTGCTAAATTTCTTCATGAACTGATCACTCCTTCATTAAGAAATAACCTATTGTACCTCTGATAAAATTCCCTGCTCTGAAATCTACCTTATCCAGTCAGTATTCATAACATTGCAGCCCCCTTTTGCTTCATATCATCATGATATAGCTCTTTTATCTACTGTGTATTAATATTTGAAGTATAGTTCTTGAAACACAAAAGTATACACTGCTCGCTCACTTTATTTGACCCAATCTCACAACTTATACCTTTTAATTGCTGTTTGTAAAATGTGTGATTTGAATATAGTTTTAAGACTATTTCTGTTTCATTTTACCATCTGCTTCCCCAATTTTTCCATCTGCTTTCTTTTGAACTAATTGAACATCTTGTGATTTATCAGTTATTTCTTTTTGTTGTTTCTGTAACCTACAGAGATTTAATTATAATCTACCCTTAAATACTATTATTACTGCTTCGCATGTGGCACTGGCATCTTTCTCTCCTAGTAAATTCATGCTATTCATATAGTATGTTTTCTTTTCATAGATAGTACAAACTCCATGTTACTTTATTATATTTGTTTCAATAATTACACTTTTTAGAGATCTTAACATGATTTCCCCATATTAAGTAGTAGTGCTCTTCAACTCTCTGTGTAGCATCTGGTATCAGGTTCTTTCAATCTAAAAGATTTCCTTTAACATTTTTATATGCAGGTCTGCTGGTAATAAATTCAGATTCTGAGCAGTGCTCATTTTAAAATCCTAGCATAGAATTCTAGATTGTGATATTTACTTTCCAGTTCTGTAGAAAACTTGCCCCGCTGTCATCTCACTTGAATGCTTTATAATACACGGTCTACTCTTTCTTATTTTCTATATTCCTAAATTATCTTATTATCACTTCTTTAGAAGAATCTGACTATGAGATGCCTTAGGTTGTTTTCCCCATATTTCTTGCCTTTGAGATTTGCAAGGGTATATTATACTTTAGGGATTATTTTATCTAAGAGTGTCATTAAAAATGAGATTCTTGCCGAGTGCTGTGGCTTATGCCTGTAATCCTAGCTACTCAGGAGGCTGAGATTTGAGGATCATGGTTAAAAGCCAGCCCAGGCACTAAAGATCCAAGAGACTCTTATCTCCAGTTAATCATTAGAAAACCAGAAGTGGTGCTGAGGCTCATGGGGTAAGGCAGTAGCCTTGAGCTGAAGAGCTCAGGGACAGTGCTCAGACCCAGAGTTCAAATCTAACAACTGACAAAAAAAATGAGATCCTCATTTGACAAAATGAAAATATGCAGCCATGATTTCTTCAAATATTTTTCTTCTCCACTTCTCTCATGAATACTAGACTTCTTGAAATTACTTCACTGATCATTGGTTCTCTATTATGTAAATTCTCTTCTGCTTCCTTCCTTTTGACATGATGTACATACCATAAAAGTTCATCTTATGAAAGAGTATATTCCAAGAAAACTTAGAACATTCACAAAATTGAGAAACAATTTCAATTATGTAATACCAGAGTATTTTTAACCCCCAAAGAAAACTTACACCCATGACCTGGCAGTCTTTATAAGCAAGCATACCTCCAAGCTTTGCAAATATTAGTCTTTCTGCCTCCATGAATTTAGCTATACAGGAAATTTCATGAAAATTGAATAATATGATATACAGCCTTTGTTATGTATTTTAAACGTTCACCAATTAGTTATTATGTATTATTAGCAAAAACTTGAGCAATGTCACAAACGCCCTTTTAAGTTAGACACATTTTTCCAGAGACTATTTAAAAACTTAATTCAAAAGCCTAAAATCCTCCAAAGGTTCTCAAAGAACATGAGCCAAAATTTTAATACTGAATAGTTTTTATTCTCATTTTTTGCCAGTCTGGGCTTGAGCTCAGGGCCTGAGCATTGTCCTGGGACTTTCTCAAAGCTAGAGCTTTACCACTTGAGCCTCAGCACTACTTCTGGCTTTTTTTTTATGTATGTGGTACCGAGGAATCGAACCTGGGTCTTTGTGCATGCTAGGCAAGCACTCTACCACTAGGCCAAACCCCCGGCCTATTCTCATTTACATACATTGCCCTATTTTTGAATTTTCTATTGTTTATTAATATTTTTCAGAGTAAAGATAATATAGATCTTTATACTTATAGTTCTAAAGAAAGAACTAACAGTCTAGCTTAAGTTTTTTGTTTTTTTTTTTTGGTTAGTCCTAGGGCTTGAACTCAGGGCCTGAGCACTGTCCTTGGGCTTTCCCAAAGCAAGTGCTGTACCACTTGAACCACAATACCACTTCCAGCTTTTTCTGTGTTCGTGGTACCAAGGAATCAAACCCAGGGCTTCATGCATACTAAGCAAGCACTCTATCAATAGGCCACTCTCCTCTAGCTTAAGTTTTGAGAAGTCAGCAACCAGAATCATCAAATAAATATTCTTATGTATAATAAGTCTGACTTGAGTTCAAAATGAGTTGTTCCATTTACTATATCAGTGTGGCCTTGGGCCTTCTCAATTGTAACATGACAGTGATACTTACCATTTCTGCCTCATATCCCGTTAGTGATATAAAAATGAATATATATAAAACAGAATATCTAAAACAATACTGTTCCAGCACCACCCAAAGCTAAGTGGAGAAAATAATACTATCTCCACAGCAGTTCAAGTCTAGAAGAGAGACAGTTATAGAATGTCACAATGTATCAAAAGAACAATAAATGAAAGGCTTTGTATGTTGATTTTTGTTATTTATCCAGATGTAGTATCATCATAGTAGACATTTTTTCCTCTTGAAACTCCTTTATTCTCAAACTCTAAAGCTCTTTCTTGCTCCATATCTCACTCCCTATCTGACAAATATATAATGGGATGAAGCAAAGAATGGTAACAACCCACTGCCAAGACAGCATGAGATAATGCAGAACCCATCTCAAGAATATTTGTGTCGACCCTAAATGTGAGTGGAGCTTTAGGACTAACAGATAAACTAGGGAAGCAAGGTCGAGAGACTGGATTTGACCCTGAAATATAGAAACATGTACACATTCTTTGACAGACACCCTTTGATGGTTCTTCACCCATACACACCACCAGTAAGTAGGTTATGGGTTGATCCAAGTGGAGTTCAAGGAGGTAAAATATATGTGAAAATCGGCATCGATGTCATGTGGGTTTTGTGTTCATTCATGACATCTCTTTTCACTGTGGAGAGAGGAGCTAGCTGCACTTCATTATTCCTTCTCTCAATAGGTAGGCATCATAGAGGGGGAAGGAAAAAATTCAGGTCATAATAGGAATTTGAGTTTGGGTACTTCCTCCCTAAGTGCCTAGTTTTGAATCCAAGGAATAACTTTATCACACCAGGTCCATGGCAATAGGCCGTTTAAGGTATTTTTCCTGTAGTAACCCATTTTCATTATCTTTCCCCTCTTCCAATTCAGTAACAATGAAATAAAACAAGTGTTTTCCATATCTTTACTCTCAGTAATGTGCAACATGAACAAAATTGTGTTAAGCAGTAAGACATAATAACACAGTGGCCATAAAAGACGTTTATATTTGCAAAATTATAACAATTATCTTCTCAAATTTCCCCCAAATTAGCATATTTGTTGATCAAATTAATTAAGAAGCTTTTCAAAATAAAAGCAATGTTTTAAATAAATATATCCTTTCATACAGTAGAACATTGAGTTCTGTTGGAGGTAATGAATCAGCCTTGCACTCACGTACTTCATGAAGATATTAGGGTTAAAATGATCTAAATGTGTTTATAAATGTACTCTAATTAGTCATTTGCTTTTTCTGTGAGTGTTTTTCTATATGTTAAAATTATAGATTTTTGTAATCAGTATTTATTTGGCAGTACTGCAGTTTATCTCAGAGCTTTGTGCTTGCTAAGCAGGTGCTGTAATATGTAAACCATGCCTCCTGATCAAGTACTTTTTTTGCCAGTCCTGGGGCCTGAGCACTGTCCTTCGACAGTGTTTGCTCAACGCTAGAGCTCTGCCACTTGAGCTACAGCACCACTTCCTGCTTTTCTATGTATGTGGTACTGAGGAATCGAACCTGGGCCTTCATGCATGCTAGGCAAGCACTCTTACCACTAGGCCAAACTCCCAGCCCATGATCAGCTGCTTTTAAAATCATCATAAAGATGTTATCTGACTCACAGATTTTATAGAAGCTCAACATGATGATATGATATTGCTTGAATAATGTCTTTAAATTTAAGTTCAGTACTCAACATTAAGTCCAGTTAAAGCCAAGGTCTTCTAGCTGTCCACCTCTGCTAGAACACAACTGCTAGAATCCCAGGTCAGAAGAATGAGACCTTTCTATAAGAGATAGAAGGTCATTGCCACATTGAAATCTTGATTACGACAGAGCTTTGGATGTTTTTCAGAGATGACATGGGAAGGAATGAATACATCTCTATCAGCTTTTCCATTAACACCACATTTTGTAAGTAACTACAGAAAACTTCCTAAAATTTAATTTTATTTAATAAATATTTTTAGAGAGTTTGCTGACCAAAGAATGACTTGGCTGGTATTTCTAGAAATTCTGTTTGCTTAATCTTTTGATCACTTTTACTTCTACTGTAGTTCTTAGAATCTCTAAATCTATAGTGAATCTATTGACACATGTATGCTTTGACAAGTGTGGTTTTCTTCAACCGGATGCTAAATTAACGGGATCTCCAAGTTAAAGGACAAAGGCAAAGAAGTAAAATTAAACACAGCAACAATTATAATAGTAAGTGCTCATTAGAATTTGATTAACAAATCTGTCCCAAAATAATGATAAAGATACAGAAATAACTTAATAAATGAATAATGCAAAACAGAACAGATTTTGGATATGGTCTCTCTTGCTCTCTCTCTCCCTTACACTCTTTCTCTCCCTCTTGCGCTCTCTCTCTCTCTCTCTCTCTCTCTCGCTCTCTCTCTCTCTCTCTCTTTCTCTCTCTCACACACACACACACACACACACACAAACTTACATAGGTATTCACATATGGGTGTATACACACATCTCAGAATTAAAATACTGCGACTCCAAGTTTTAACTTAGATAAATTAACTACATTAAAATACTGACACTGTGAAAAAAATTGTTTATGTCCAACATCCTAGAGAGGGAATCACTTTTGTGAACATCTAAAAACATTCAAAAAAGAAAATAAGAATAGGAAAGCAGAGTCTCTGACAACAAGGACAGGTGAACATGTCAATACTGCCTGTGGCTACAGCTTCCCATTCTCCTCACTACTTTCCTTCTCCTCTATTGCTTCCAGGCTTCTCTTGCCCTTGGCCTCCGCACTGCTGCTTGGGGTTTTACTCAGTCCACAAGACAAGCAAGCCAGCTGGATCTGCTTCATGTTTTCAAGAGCTTCATTCTTGGCATTCTTCAACAGGTCTCCTTGTCCCTACAGTAGGTAGAAATAGACACCAAAGAAGATAGTTACGGGTTAACTTCCCTAAGTAACATTGTTCTCTCTATCCTTCTGCCGTGACCCAATGAGAAAACAGAACCAGACCGACAACTTGCTTTTCCAGGGTTAAACCCAAGATGATTCTTTCTTTGTCTTCTTCTTTTTTTTTTTTTTTTTTGCTTGCATCATTGAGAGCCAGTGCTCTATAAGCTTAGGACTCCAACTTGAGCCTTTCCAGTTGAGTGTTGGCTGCCACTGCATTTTGCTCTTGGACACCCTTTTCATTATGTACTAACAACAGTTAATTCTTCTATCCATGTGATCTCACACTTGTATACAGAGTTCTCATCTTGTGAGGAAACAAGAAAAGATGTCCTTCATTCAAGAACTAAAACCAAAGTCAGTCTACAGGGTACCAGAGCTCAAAAAGGTGAGCATCTCCTGTGACAGAAACCATCTCCTTCAGGCTTGCTGAGCTGGCTCTTAATATATTGAGTTAACCTCACAGTCTTCCTGTTCATATGCTATTACTTACCCATCATCCTCAAGACCATGTTTCCATCTGGCTAATGAAGTCTCTAGAGATTCTAAAGGCTCAACGTGTAAAGCAGGATGGTAGAAACATACTTGCTGTCATTTATACCAGTGCCTGAGAAAAACGTGCTTTCCTGCTATTTTTAAATTTTTAATTCATTATTCCAATGATCAAGTGCATGCGTTAGTACTGGCCCAGGGGAAGAAGGAATGAAGTGTAGAGAAGTAGGGGTGTGTCTCAACAGTTTAAAAACTGGGAGGAAGTAGTTCCTCCTCCTTTCTCTCCTCTTAGTCTCACTGCAGCACCTGAGATTGTGACCCTGAATCTGTGAAGGGCAATGGGAGTTAAGGCTTGATCAGACAAAGCATTATCACCTAATTTGTGCAAACTGCTCCATGATGAACTGCTACATCCCTTTAAGAAATATTTTTCTTAGAGCCTATGTTGAAGTAAGTGGTTAATTTTTTAAAAAATGCCTTGGATCTGGACACCGGTGGCTCATGCCTGTATCGCAAACTACTCACAAGTCTGAGATTTGAGGATCATGGTTTGATGCCAGCCTGGGCAGAAAAGTCTCTTATTTCCAATAAACAACTCCGAAAAAGCCAGAAGTGATGCTGTAGCTCAAGTGATAGAGTGCTAGCCCTGAGCAAAAGAAGCTTGGGACAGTGCCTAATCCCTAAGTTCAAGAACAGGGCCCAACACACACACACACACACACACACACACACACACACACACACACACACACACACACAAAATACCCCTTTGGATACCTAATTCCTCAGAATCTGTGGAGACACTTGACAATTCTATCCTGTGTAATGATAGTGAAGTCCTTCTAATAAGATCCTTTGTACGACGAAGAGCTCAACTTTCCCAAATGTTCACATTAAAATAAACTTCAGTTACTGAATTCATGAAATAAGATTTTAAAGTACAGTTGCAGGCTATAAGAAGCTGAGCCTGATGAGGAGGAGGAATTGCTGGCTGGAGGTAACTTCTGAATAAGACCTGAACTGGACAAAGGCTGGGTCTTTCCCTCCTGGCTTAGTGTGATTCCACACGCCATGTGGGGAATATAGGCCAGAACTAAAACTATGGCAGCATGAGGCCTGTCCGAGAAAATACGTATTTCCTGGGGGAGGGGGGTGGAATATTCACAGCACTGGCAGAACTGGAGGAGAATGTTCTTAACAGTATAGACAGTGAATGAGTTCTCCTGGGCAATGAAAAGTGAATTCGCATTGTTTGGAAAATGCCGTTTTTAAGTAATAACAGCACTAATGTAATATAGAGTGCTTACTCTGTACAAGCACTCTGCTTTGTAAATGATCACTCCTTTCACCATCACACTTCTCTATGAGGTACTTTCATTAATCTCTGAGACAGAGTGGGCCTCACCACCACCGCCCCTCCTGTAAAGTGATACTGGTGATACTGGTAGAGTATGCTTTCTTCCTAGTACAGTAAAGCCACTAGTCACTTTACCCATAGCAACAACAGAGTCAGGAAAGAAAATGATTGCTCATGTGACATAGACAACAGAACTTAAGAGGTGGGATCTAGAGACAGGAAGACAGTGTACCACAAGACCACACTGCCAGGGATAAAGTCAGTGTATTTCCCATAAATTTCACCTGAGCCTTTCCCTCTTCTGTAAAAATAATGAAAGTATCTTTCCACCTTTCTTTATAGTTCTGAGGCTAATAAACAAGACATGTTGAAAAGTTGCTTATGACTTAAATGAGCACAAATAAATGGCTATAAAATTAGTTTGGAAACAGTTAACACTTTCTATTACTATACTAAACATCTTTGTACTTTCATATGGATTTGAATGACTTGCTTAATCCCTTGGTATGATTCTCAAAAAAATAATAACATCTCTTCTGTTTTTTTCTAAATTGGAAAAATTCCTTTAAAAATAACCTGTATCCAAGTGACTATATCTACAGTCATTTTCAGAGTATTACTGATAAGTGATCTCTTTTCACATTGTTTTGAAATTACCATTGAGCATTTTAAAGTAAATTGGTTTTTGGAAATACTATAATAAAACTCCTTTGTATAATGATGAATGTACACTAATTTTAAAAAACAAACTGATGTTCCCTAACTGTAAGAAAACAATGACATACACAAAAATAACAGGCTTGGTACTATTAATGCATAATGTTCTCACATGACTTTTCCTTCAGCAAGTTATGAAATGGATTTTAATCAGCCGGAAAGTCATCCATTCTGAGAGGTGGCATCCACGCCTAAATGCCACACAGTGTCAGTTCTGGTGAAGTCAGTTTCTAGAAAACAATGGCCAATTGGAGAATACAATTTGTACTAGGACACAAGCACACAACTACATCATCTCTTGATAAGCTGGGAGACAACACGTGCTGGCTACAAGAAAGCAGTCAGAAAAAAAATGGCCAGAAAGCCCAGAAGTTAAGCTTCTAACTAATAAAAGAAAGTAAAAATGAAAGGCTTTGAAAAGCTCACACTGAATTTTGTTTTCTAGTTTTAAGGAAGGAGGAATAAGGGTTATCTTTCTATTCTGTGGTTTCAGGAACCACATACCAACTTTCTTCCATGAGTCCTACCAACCAAGCCATCAGAACCAATAACTAACTAACTAAATAAATAAATCTATCTATCTATCTATCTATCTATCTATCTATCTCATTCTAGGAAAACTGTACAGAGAGTAAAGTTGGTTGGTAGCGACCCCCATACTGGCATTCCTTTCTGGAGCTGATTTTCCCATTTTATGTATATCAGTTTACCTTCAGCCTCTAGCCAGCCCACACCACCTCACCCCCACCAACATCTCTGCCCTATGTAGCATCTCTGCTAAGACATGTTAGAAACTCTGTGCAAAATTCTAGAAGGTATATTCTAATAGGACATTCTTGTAAGTGTTGTAATTCCATTCTCTTCAAACTAGAGGTCTTATAGGAAGAGAGAAGCCAAGGGAATTTGTTGTACTTGCTATGTAAATTGGATTCCTCCTTATGTGTTGAAATAAATCTGGGATAGCCATGGCATAGCCTGCAAACTTAATGCATAATTTTGATCACAGAACATTCAACTTGAAAAAGATGTCAAGATACCACTGACTTTTCTATCCTGAAATTCTCATGGGAGTTCACAGCATTTCTAATCTGGTACTGACGATGCTTCAGGAACAAAGGAGGATCACTTTCAACCCACAAGGAGAGCAGAGAGCATTTAGCAGTCTTAAGAGCAGTGGTTGCCATTCATTTTCCACCATAATCAGACTTCCAAACATAAGACTGTAGGGCAATTCAAACATATTTAGGAAGTAACAATGGCACTCATGGAAAACCACAGAGACTATTATAGAAATGTGAGTCTAAAATTTAATCATTAATGAATAGTTTTAAACATAAATTAAATATTCAATGCTGACTCTTTCCAATCGTGCTACAGGCAGTTAAAATAAAAATATCTAAAAATCAGAAACTTAGTCTGTAAAATAAGCTGGTTTAATCACATCACCACAATGTCAGGTTCTTCTAGTAAGTGGATTAGTAACTACAACACAATATTGCAACATTAAATAGTAGCTATCACGTACTGTAAAATTAGTATAGTAAGCATGAACCAGTAGTAGTCATAGATTATCTCTTTACATCATGATCATAAAAGAAGCTAGAATTCTAAATGCAAATTTCCCATTTGTTATATATCTTACCATCTATCTGATGATGTTTCCTCTGTTTGGAAAGAGTTCTGGCTACATTCTGGCAGAGTAACACACAAAAGATATCTGTGGCTTTACACTCCCCCCTCCCCCGCTTTTTCCCATGAACTGCACTAGGTCCTGAGATATTAATGTGTAAAAATGAGCATCTTTGTCACATGTAAGGAAAATAGTACCAACTGACTCAGAGCATACCACAAATATTTAAAGCAGCAAATTGTAGGACTCTGGGAACAGACCACCCCTCTTCTGTACACAATTATACACATAAACAACTGAATCTCATCTCCAGGCTACTCATGTGGGTGTCTGAGTACACAATCAGTGGCAAACTAATTTCCCAGACAGTCTTTCCCAAACTGTCTACCCCCATGGTCAAACAGAAGATACAAAGGTGGTATGAACAACTAACTCCGTGTGTTCTGGCTACTATGGTGGGCTCTGCACAACCACTTCTTTTCTAGCTCCCATCTCTGTGTCATTTAAAGAGGTTAAATGCTTTGCTGCAAAGAAGACAAAACCACTAGTACAATTTCTTTTATAATCAAATCAAATAAAAAATCTTTATATCATGACAGCTATTTTCACTTGACTTTATACTTCAGATAAATTTCTATATTTGGAATGTTGGGTGAGCATACTCAAAGATGGCCTAACAGTCTTGCTCACTGGAAAGCGTAGCTGTGTAGAGAGCACATAGGATGTTAGCCATTATAAGGCATACAGTTTTTCTCTCTAGGACATAATGCATAAAGTATCTTCATTCAACAAAACAGAAGCTTCTATTGCACTGCATTGTTAGTTCTTGGATTTACTATTTTTCAGTATCTTGATAACCGAATGTTTTAGATACATTAGACTTGCCACTAAAGGCTTGGATTTTTCTTCAATGAATCCTCAAAGTATATGGATAAGACTGTCGGAATAGGTCTAGCCCAACAATCTTAGCTTGTTGGAGCTTTGTGTGTTAGTATTCTGAAAATTTGAGCTCCAAACTAAAATATTGCTTCCTGAAATCATTATTATAGACTGCAATTAAGTTGCATAATTATTAGAACAGAATAAAAATGGGTATTCTTAAATTTCATTTAAAAATAGGTTTGGTGATTGATAGACACTAGATTTGATAATTAACTACAGTTAATAAACCATTCCTGAGCTCTCTGATGAAGAACAGAAGTCATTTAAACCCTTGAAAATCTAGTCCTCAAGGAAATGTAATTTGCAAAAGGTATTTTAAAGAAACTTTAAGAATTAAATATCAATTCATACAATGTTACAAAAATTAACAGATAACATGTTAAGTAAATAATTACACAAAAGGTCATAGAATACTGGAAGTCACAATATTAAAATTCAACATAATGAAAATAAAATTGCAAAGATAATTTGAAAAATTTTTTGTAAATGGAAAGCCTCAGTATGTCATGTTTTGCAAAGGTAAATTTTAACTTACAGAACTATTTATGTCTGGGTATTTACAGAAAACTATACATACATAAATGAAATGTTCAGTGAAATTTAAATGTTATTCATTAGTTTAATAATAATAAATGATTAATTATCTACTAGTTAAAAAGTATATTAAATGTACCACTGAACTGTACTACTTCACTGAGATCCCTCAGTGTTCACAGCTTTAGATAGAATTATGAAACTTAATGTTTCAAAGTCTCATTTGTAGTCTCAGCTGTGATTTATGCTGAGACATCTACCTCTTCCCTTTGCAGGAAGAATAATGTGGTCTCTTTTAGCTATGAAGACTTAAACTTGAAATGTTGCTTGATTCATCTATCCATTAAACATATTTATTTCATATTGATTATAAATGAGACTTTCCCTTTGACCTGTAGTTCTCAACTGTACTGAAACCCAGGCCCTTTAACTATTTTAAGCTTCCCTTTATTAACCTAAAATTCACAGACAATATAATCTACATGTGCATTATTAAAATGAAGAAAATAAAGTGTCATAGATATAAAGTGGAAATAAGTCAACAGTCACAAAATAATATGTATTTCAAAATGTAAATGTTTTAGCAGTTACATAAGGAACTATAACGAAGTAGGCAAATGCTTGTACCAATATAGTGCCATTACACAAACACACATTCAGAATGCAGACATATAATTAAATTCAGGTATATAATAATCAGTATACCTATCTTGTAGACTTATCATGAGAGTAAGAAAGACAAAAAATGAAAATCATTTGTTGTAGCTAGCAAATGTGGGGCACCTCATATCAAGGAAATGAAATGCTATGAAAGGCCTACCTCATGGTCCAGTGCTCACTTCCTGGTTTGGGGGCCCAACCTGCCCGTCACCTGGTTGGAAGGCTTGGCTGTGGTTTGTGATGTCTACCTCTGGGATTGGCCCTGTACACTTCCGCCCTCTCTGACAGCACACGCATCCTACCTGCCCTGCCCACCTTGGTGCTGATTGGCTCCTGCATCCTATATTAGCCCAATGTACTTCCGGAATAAACAAGTTTCTGCCATGATGGATCTCCCTGGCGCCTCTATTTGTCCTCCTGCGAGGGAGGGCTGGGTGAAGGCGTCCAGTCGACCCTAACCTTTCTCGGCCTCATCTTATTCGGGGAGTGTTCTCTCTGTCCCTCTTGTGGGTCAGGAGGCAAGAAGGACTAAAAACCCCGCCATTCTGGCGCCCAACATGGGGCACAAAAAGAACGTTCATCAGAGGCGGAACTGTCGGCAAGCCGAGCCAAGTGGGTTATGAGGTAAGGGTCTCCCTGAGAAGATGGGGAAATCTCACACCAAGAAAGACCCGGCGCTCACAGCATCTAGATTTAAAAGCAGAGGTTTCGAGATTTCAGATCCCTGTGCTGAGAAGGTCTGGGGGGCCTTAACATGTGCCGCTTCCTGGTTAATGGCATCCTGTCTTTTCAATTGGGCCATCTGGGATGGTATGGAGTGCCTGGTGAGAAGGAGGAAGATTAACTTGGGAGAGGACCCTCCCCTCCAGTTCTCTCTGACTTTGTCTGCCCTTAAGGCCTGCTTCTATCCTGCCCCGGTTACATCTAGGGCCAAGGAAACTTTAATTGAGGAGTGCTCAGGGTCGTGGAGAATTAGCCCTCCCGCTGCTGCCATTTTACTATCCCTCTTCCCTCAAAAACTCTTCTTCGCCACCTCGTGTTGAACGGGAAGAGGAGGTTAAGCCGCCATTTTATAGTGGCGGCTCCTCCCCTAAACCGAAAGGGCAGGTTAAGCCACCATTTTGTTCCTCCCCACCACACCACGCTTGGCCTTCGTGGTAAATGCTAACCTGGGGGCAATAGAACCGCCCTAAAAGCAGTCTCTGAGGATAGGCCTAATTTGCCCTGGGCCGAAACCATCCTCCAAGGCCTGGCTCACCAGCAGTGCACTACCCAAGACTGGAAGAATTTAACTAAGGCTGTGCTTCCTGGCCCCCTGTACCTCAAATGGTGTGCCTTTTTTAATGAGGAGTGCCATGCCCAGGCCAACAGGAACCAGGCTGTTAATCCCCCAGTCACTGTGACTTATGGGATGCTTTCAGGATCCAATGATACATTTTCCACAGGCCTCCAGCAGGCTACTATCCCTGCCCCCTTACCAAGAACAGGTACATGCTTTGGGACTGGCTACGTGGAAAACATTGGAAGAAGGCCCCTCTGAGCCTCCAGTAATTACTCAGAAGGCTACTGAGGACCTTGCCACCTTTATAGAAAGAGTAGAACGGAGCCTCCAAAGAAAGTTCCCCTCGAGGCCCCTCCAAGAACTGTTCATGCTGGTCTAGGAGGGGATGACCGCAGACCACAAACTGGCCTGTGTAGGAAGGAAGGAAAGATCTATGGGGAGGTGGATAGTTGCCACTAAGGATGTGGGCACTCAGGCCCACCTGTCACAGGTGGCCGCAAGCCCAAACAGCTTCACTTGCCTAGGTACTTTCTACTGCTCTTACCTCTTTCAATGGGGTTTGTTATGGGTGTGGCCAGCAAGGCCACTTCAAAAGAAATTGCCCTAGGGGATAGATAAGACCTGATCCTCCCCACCCCCAGGGGCGTCTTTCAGGCCAGACAAAATGCCTAACTCCACCTAAAATACCCTGTCCCTGAGGAGCTACTATCTCCTCTCAGGCCTTAAGTTCCCAGCTCCTAGAAACTGCAGCAGGCCCCAGCTGGCCTAGCAGCATCTTAGCAAATGGCATGCCCCCTGTCCTGGCCAGAGCCATTCAGCCTCTGTTCTTAAAGAGGACCAGCCCTATAATCTCTAGGGAGAGACAAGATACAGATGTTGTGGCATTTTATGATGACTGCATTAGTTATGAAAAAAATTGGCATAAAACTGCTCCCCCGATTCTAGGGGTCACATTCTAATCGCATGGTCCCCTGTGGGTAGAGCAGTGGCCTATTGGCGGGAAAAACAATTGGAGCTACTAAAATTAATACAGGAACAGCTTCAGAACTCCCCATTTTTGTTATCATAATGATCAGGCAAATACAGGTTTTAATTACAGGTTTCTTCATGATCTCCCTGCAGTAAATATGCCCATAGGGGCCACCCGACCAGGGCTCCCTAGTCTTTCAACAATTCCTAATAATTTGTATATTTATGCCATTGAGATAAAGGATTGTTTTTTTTTTCCTATAAACAGTGGTTTTCCTTTATCGCCCCTCCTATAACAACCTTTTTTGGAAAGACACCCAGGTTTAAAGCAAAGGCCTCCAGAGGTAAGTAAAAGTTGGCCGACCACCCTGTATGTCTGTCTAAAAAAGTGTACTGTGGGCCAAAAAGCTGGACGCAGCAAGCTCTTTAAGGCCTGGGTGGTCAAGGGATGCCTTGACCCCCTTCTGGATTTCTTGTCAGTAACAGGGCATGCCCAAGAGTCTCACCGGCAAGACATGTCTAAATCTAAATAAGTTGTTTGGTGAGAACGTTCATCTAAGTTCGTCTTGTTATGTTAAATGTATCCGATTGAGTCCCATTTTCTGTTGTACGTCAATGTCTGGTTCTGTTTAAGAGTAGGTGAGGATGGCCTCCACTGGCCAGCTACCAAGGAATGGAAATCTCTGTAAGGAAGGCGCCCCCTGAGTTCAGGGCCCCACGGCCTTTCCGTCACTCTGGTAGTTTAAGGCCAGGCATGCCATCAGAAGTTTAGGAGTTTCTTAAAAGTCTCTGCTTCTCTGTCTTGTTCTTGTTTTTCCTTGGGTATCTATTTAATTATTTCTGGAAAGTAAAAGTTTCGGCCCCACCTGGGGTACATCTAGAGCCTGGTATGGCCCCTCCAACTGGGCTGCAGTTGAGGTGAGCCAAGGCCAGACAAAGCAGCTGCAGCCTTAGTTCAGTTTCCTTTTTCCTAACAATCTGCTGAAGTGACAGTCTGGAGACAGTCAGTGGCAGAACGCAGACTTCAGTCTTAGTTCTCTTAGGTTTAGGACTCCCACCCAGCTTTCATCTGCAAAAAGTATTATGGTAAAATTGATACCCATCCTAAATATGGATCCTTGTGGTTTGTGTGGGTGTGTGTATGCGAATCCTTTTTAAAATGTACAGCCAATGTTAATTTTGCACGCTTTAAGATCTTTGCATATGAATACGTGAGTGAATGGGTGTAAGTGAACATGTTCAAGGTTAAATTGACAGAATCCAAAACAATGGATAAATTCATAATTGAAACACAAAGAGGTTTGCATGTTTTCCATTGTCTCAAAAGATTATCGCATTATTTTAAAGAGAAACTGGTTAATAGAGTTTTCTGATTCTAAAATCTGCATTTAAAAAAAATCTGGTATTGTAATGCATAAAGCTATTTACCTTGTAAACATTGTATCCTGTTTAGTCCAGAGACATTGGGGAATTTGGAATTTATTTCCTTGAGTTAATGTCTGGAGATAAGTATCAAAATTTAAATGTAAATTTGTTTATCAGTGTCAGAAGCTTTGCCTGCCTCTTAAAACTATTTAGGTAATCAAATGCCAAAAGAAAGGACCAAGAGAATTAAAGATAGTCCTGTGTGACCTCTTTGGGGGTGAGAGGTGAACTGGCAAAGGTGCAGCTCTGGGTAAGATAAGCTGGCACAAAGGCTGGTCAGATGGACTGAGTGGACCATCTTTGTCCTTCTTCCTTGCAGACTGACACTGGAAATCTGATGGTAAAGTGGGTGATATGATTAGTATTTCTTAAACTTGTCCCCTAGTGATTCAAGTCAAATCCCTGCCCCATGAACTAACTTAAATTGGAGAGGGATGCATCAAAGATTTCCCCTGGTCCCTATAAACACTTAAAATTTTTTTCAGACTTGGAATATTAATAAAACAAAAAGGGGGAGGCAACCCCCATGATCAATTGAGGACAGCCATGCTTACACTAAATATTTTAAGTTTTTCCAAGGATCAGCCTCTGACTGCCTTTCAGAGACAATGGTCTAATCAGACACCTTACTTAAAGGTTGAAGTCCGTTGGAGAGATCCTCTTACTGGATCATGGAGAGGCCCTGATCCCCTCATTAGTGTGGGGAGAGGATTTGGATGTATCTTTCCAGTGGGAGAACCAAACCCAATTTGGGTACCGAATAGAGATTTAAAATATTGTCAGAACTAAAAAATAATTACCCAAGAGCACCCCCTCTTGAGGTATGATTTTCCTTCTCCCTCTTGTTCACAGGAATGAGGAGATCATACTGGACGCTCTGCCCAGCTGTGGTTGGATCCCTCAGTCACCTTCCTTCTCCTCATCCTGGGCATCATTATCCACGCCATCCACAAAGACACTAATTTGGACCTACAATCTCAACTTGATTCCCTGGCTGCAGTAGTCCTCCAAAAGCATAGAGGCCTTGATCTGCTTAAAAAGGCTGCAGGAGGTTCTCAAATGCCTCCAAAATGAACTTGATGCAAACTATCTATGGACTGGACTAAATGGTTGGCTCCCTTACCTTCTCCCCTTTGTGGGCGGGCCCCTTGGTTACAGTGGTTTTTGTATTCACATTCGGACCTTGTGTAATCAATAAGCTCCTTCAGTTTCTTAGAGATCAGGATCAGGTTAAAGCTGTTCAGCTAATGGTGGTCTGGCAACAATATGCTGTGTTATGAGATGGCAGACTGGGAACCCTATGAAGTTGGCCCTGGCCCTTACCAGGATGTGCAGGTGTACAGAAGGGTTTCCTTTACTGATGTTGGCCATCGCCCCTATGTAAAATCTCCATTTGGGTCTGCCAACCCTACAGGTGAATTGTCTGAAGAGCTAGAGTGGTAGTCATCGATGGGAAAGATCCCCAGAGGGGGACAACCTAAGACAGGCACACTTCTCGAGTAAGGCAAGCACCTGCTTAATAACACAAAAAGGGGGAGATGTGGGGGCACGTCACATCAAGGAAATGAAATGCTATAAAAGGCCTACCTCATGGTCCAGTGCTCACTTCCTGGTTTGGGGGCCCAACCTGCCCGTCACCTGGTTGGAAGGCTTGGCTGTGGTTTGTGATGTCTACCTCTGGGATTGGCCCTGTACACTTCCGCCCTCTCTGACAGCACACGCATCCTACCTGCCCTGCCCACCTTGGTGCTGATTGGCTCCTGCATCCTATATTAGCCCAATGTACTTCCGGAATAAACAAGTTTCTGCCATGATGGATCTCCCTGGCGCCTCTATTTGTCCTCCTGCGAGGGAGGGCTGGGTGAAGGCGTCCAGTCGACCCTAACCTTTCTCGGCCTCATCTTATTCGGGGAGTGTTCTCTCTGTCCCTCTTGTGGGTCAGGAGGCAAGAAGGACTAAAAACCCCAACAAGCAAACTCTTGATTGTGATATGTTATTATTCTATAAACAGGATACTAAGGGATCTCAGTAAATGCAGTGTTTCTCTATCAATAATGAGAATGTTAGACATAAGACTAGCATATTTTAGCCTTATAACATGCAAGAAAATAACACACTAGCAAAGACCCACTGCCAGAGGGCCAAGGCACCCCAAGAATAAAAGGCAACATGGCATCTCCACTTCGCCCCAAGAAGATCTCACAATCGCTCATCTGTTCTAAAAGAGGAACAGCTGCATTGATGTGGATAAAGCCTTCCTTAGGGAACTCCAGAATGTATCACCAGCTCCCTGAACAAAAGCTTATTTCTTAGTTGTAATTTAAAGGCTACAACAATTGCTCCGTATAAGACAGCTGTTTTATTTAAGCCAGATGAGAAAGTAAAAATAAATTTAAAATACCTATCACCCAAAGAAATGAACAACAAACACTAATTTTTTGGTGACAGGCCTGCTATGTCCCCTCAGACAAGTTCTAGGAGGTTCAATGTCTGAGAAGCCATCTGTCTGCTTTGGGCAAATGATTGTGAGCATAATCTACTTACAGAAAATGTCAACAAAATTGTCTCAACACTATTGAGCTGAATAATAGAAAACCCTAAGCTAAACTTGACAAATACCATTGAACTGCAGAGAACTTTATGAATTGAAGTTCATGTGATGATACCAGTACCCAGAGAATTCTTTTGTAGTCCTTTTGACAAAAGAACCATTTAGTGAGTAAGACAGCAGAAGTCCCAGCTTGCTGGTTCCTGCCCTCTGGTCTTTCCGTTCAATTCTGTGATCATCTGCCTCTATGTTAAGAAAGCTAATTAAAAAAAAAAAAAAGAAGAGTACTATCCACCTTTAGCAAGCTGACAAATGTAATGAATTATCTTTCAAGTGAAACTTCAGTAACGGATGGGCATTCACACAACAAACAAGCATGGTTTGCAAGTTCCAATATCTGGAGCTCTTCCTGGACAATAAATGATTCAGAAATCAGAATTCATACACCCACTATGATTGCCCTAAGACAAACACTTGGTTCTTTATTTTCTTGCATTTTATAAGGTAAAAATTCACTAGACTTAGGTGTTACATTCATATTGACAAGAGAAGAGCATCAGTGCAAGTGGGTCACCTCTGCCAAGTCTTACTATTTCCATTTCAAAAAGGTCATTTACAACTACTTGAAAGATATAGGCTGCAAACCTCAGAAAAGACTGACATTTTTGTTTGTTGGGTAATGTTTCCTGTTAACAAGTCTCTGATTTTGTGGCTCCAATTATTAGTTACTTGGTTCCTTCAAAGATAATTTTTGCAAAAGGTCAGATCATGAATGTAAATGAAACATCCACCAACAGTCCCCACTACAGGTAAACTGACCCAACATGTCCTCTCCTCAGCACTAGGACTCCTCAGCACCTCTCCTCAGCAGGCAGAGGTGAGGTTTCCCCTAATGCCAGGGCCTGCCCCAGGTATCATCTCCAGGGCACTTTTTACACTGTATTCCATACACGTCATTCTCTGTAACCCAATGTCAGCACTGTACATCCTTTTCTTTCTTTCTTTTCTTTCTTTCTTTCTCATTCTGTCCTTTTCCTTCCTTCCTTCCTTTCCTTTCCTTTCCTTTTTTTAACCAAAGATAGCCATTTCTTCTTATGATTTTTAAAAATGGTTTTAAATAAAAGGAACTGTTTTAAATAAGATGAGTTCAGGGCTGGCCCATTTTCTGGGCTTGCAGGCACCCAGTAATTCTGGTATGAGCTTCACTTTAGGGTCAGATGGAAAGAACAAACAATTATTAAGAAAACACTGTCAGAGGAGCAAATGTCCTATCCCTTTACCTAATGAATCACTCATTTTTTAAAAAACATAAATGATGCTAACAAAACTATCAAATGAAAAGCACCCCTTCCTTCAGACATAAGAGACAGAGACAGAGGGGTAAGAAGAGAAGACTGTGTAGGCTAGAATCCTGGAGATTGCTCACATTTAATTCACATTAAAGGACAGCAGAGAGGTAATCTGTAAATGATTCTGGGAAGAAAGAGTAGAAGAGGAGGAAGAAAGCAAGAGTGCTCTGCCCTTGGAGTGGAGGCAGCAGCTTTCTGGTTGTTGGAAGGAGGCAGTGATTAGCATGCTTAGGCCTGCTGTAAGATAAAAGCTGCAAAGTGTTTATGACATTTCAGACAAGGGGTTCTGGTGACCTTGTGAGAGTGATTTAATGGTGTGTCAGGGGAAGAAAACAGATTAAAGCTGGCTAAGGAGTGAGTGGGAGGTAAGGAAGTGGATTCACCAAGTATAAACAACCTTGTTAAAAAGTTTGGCAATAGGCAGGGAGAGAGAAGAAAGAGAGTAGCTGGATGGGGACTGAAGTTTTTCCTTCTTAGGAAAGACTTTTCATATAAGTCTTTTCAGAGAAGTATCACACACATAAATTCAGTTAGGCTGAACAATGAATTGTGGAAATAGAAGACACAAAATATGGAATGAAATAACCAAAAATGTCTACTTCTGGAATGATCTGTTGTTCAAACACACTCTTCTTACTATCCTAGTAGTTATTTTTATCCTTACCTCAGAACTGCTTTATTTGTGTCATGTGGAAAATTTAGTTAAAAAGTAGAGGCATAAAACATGGTAACTGAATATATGTAGATCTACCAAAACTTAATTGAAAGCAGGCTCTATGATGTATGCAAAACTACCTTCAGACAATGGAGATTCTCATAGAGTCCAGCAGGTGGCGTCTCTGTGTTGAGTTTACGAAAGAAGCACTTGTCCTACTACCAAAGGCAGATGTTCAATGGTTAAAAATGGCCTGGTAACACCATTTGGCTTAACCTCCTTGGGGTACTGATTTGTATCTCAAGACAAACCTAGGTTTGTAAAAGTGATCACAAGCAATCTCCAAGAATGTACATAGTCATCAAAATCCATTGATATATCATGAACTTACGTTATTAAATATTTAAATTGGAAATATTTAATTGGAAATATTTAAATTGGAAATATTTCAATTGGAAAATGTCCATTTTTTGTTTAGCAAAAACTGAATTGCCATGCTTCTTCAAAGCTAGACCACCTATCTAGCTACCTGCTTCCCAGTTTGGTGAATGAAGGAAAAAATGATTTAAAAATTTGCCCAGTAGAGTTCATTATACTCCTATCTGGAGAATACATAACTTAATCTAGTATGATATCAAGGACATGTGAGTTCACACTAAGGAAGTCTGTGAGCTGACAGGCGGCTGGGAAGGTCCACCTGTAATTTCTTCCCTTTGTTCCTTGTATATCCTGTTATCTGACATGCCAACCAACAGTAAAGCAGACAGAGGAGAGGCAAGAGGAAAGACCAAGCACACAGTTGTCAACAGACATACACAAGGATTCAACACACACACATACACACACACTCCACTAATTCAGGCCAGCCTTCCCATCTGCCAACCTGTTCTGGAAAAGAGTTTATCATTCTTAACTGTAATCCAAATGGGAACCAGATCAGGCCTAAAGTCTACGTGGTGCCCTCCTACCCAGAAGGGAGCCAAAATCTTTACCCCGGCCCAGGGCAGTTTACTTTCCTCACACTTTGATAAAGTGGGGAGGAAAAGAAATCTAAAAATTGACCCAAAAAAATCTCTATCCTCTTTCTTCTGTCTGTTTCTCTCCCTCTTCCCACACCCCCTCTGAGTACCAGGACTGGACCTTGAACTCAGCACCTCCTACTTTTACTTGGGTGTTTTGCTCAAGGCTAGGATTCTACCACTTGAACCACACTTCCACTGTGGGCTTTTTGACAGTTAATTGGAGAGATGACTCTCTTCTAACCTGGCTGGCTTAAAATCTCCATCCTCAAATATCAGCCTCCTGAATAGCTAGGATTTCACATGTAAACCACCAGTGCTTGGCAGCAAAGCTTTCTCTATAAGTAGCATCTATCTCTAATCATAGTTATGCTTCTTGTTCAGGGACATATGGAGTCCTATAGACGGACAAGAGGTCGGGTGAAGAGCAGGAAAAAACTGTGGGAAAGGTTTCAGAGACAGTAGTAAATGTGTGACATCAAGAGAATTGCAGAGGGTTACCCTGGCCTGAGAAGATGGTGTAAGAGGAAGTGAATGGAATAAAATTGAAGATAGATAGATGCATATACATGCATATATCACTAAGGGAAAAAACCTATTAAACAAGAGGGAGCAGATACATTAGAAACAAAATCAATGAGTTTTATACCCCTACATGGGATTTTGAAACTATTACCCTAAAGATTTGAGAGGCTATCTCCATTCCCCAAAGGATATTTGCTCATTGATAGATACTGTATATGGTCAAGTTGGCTAAGGTGCTTAAGTGAAAACTCACACCCAGCTATTTAAATGCAGAAGCATTCTGAACAGCATACCAGCAGGCTCCCTGGAGCTGCTCTATTTAAGAACTTTTCCTATTTTTTCAAGTAGCCTCGCTGACACCTGCCAGAGGATGGTTCAGTACTAAGGAAAAAGGGATGGGCCCTGATGGCTATCATACTTACCTTCTGCTGGCTGCTTTTAAATATGGCAGCCAAAACAAATCTCCTGCCATGACTATTATTTTCATAATCTTTAGCTTCGGGTTGCATATTTTAATGAAGTCTCTGACACTAAGGTCAATTTCAAGGGCATTAAACCAGCCCAGCCTGGATGTCCTTATTTCTCTTTGTTCTCTTGGGCTTGGAAAACGTGAAGATAAGCTATACTGCAGTCAAGCTTCATTTGCTTAGCTGTAAACAGTCTATAGTCAAAAAAAAAAAAGGACCTCACGACTTCTCCTATCTCAATACCACACAATGTTTATTTCATGCAGTCGGGTGTTAAAACTAAAATGAAAACTATTAAAAACAATAAAAGGAAAAATAAGCAAAAATCCTCTAGTTGCTTTGCATGAATTGCTCAAATATACGAAAATGATCAATATTCAGAACCATAAGAGAACAAGTCACCTGTCTCCAGGTTAAACTCAAGCCCCATTCACCACTTTTAAGGCCACAGATGACATGAGGCCTGCTGGTCTGCTCCCTATCAGAGATGTGTATCTCTGCTGTCTGAGAAATGACTGCTGGACAGCTCTAATGTGACTCTATACACACATTTTCTCAAACCTACACTCATGGATTCTGAGAGCTACCATGCAAGTTGCGAACCATGTGTGTCTACTGAGCCCCTGAGATTCACTCATGCCTCTAAATAACTGAATATGCAATTTTAAAAAAATTGGAAAATACTGGGGTATGAACTCTGCTTATTCATTTTGTTTGCTGAGCTGGTACTCTTATCACTTGAGCCATGCCTCCTGCCTGGATTTTTGCTAGTTATTTTGAAGATAGAGTTACAGATTGGTGTGCCCAAGTCTGGCTTTGAAATATCACTATCCTCTGGATCTCAGCCTCCTGAATAGATAAAGATTACACACATGAGCCTCCAGTACCCAGCCGCAATTTAATTTTCATAAGGCATTTTGAATTAAAATAGTCTCCTGCAGTTAGTGGTTTGTTTTCTTTAAAGACTTTGAAAAAAGAGGACCTGACCTTCAGCATTTTCACTCACCCTAGCCCCTTTTCTGATGGCATGTGCCACAGTTATAATGAACAAACTAATTATGCTCACACATTTTAGCCTCTTTGACAGGAATATGAGCCGCTGACAGTAGCAACAACTTCTGTGCCCTCCATGGTTATGTGCTAAAATTAACACAGAGCATTGCCCAAACCAAGGCGGTAATGGGTTTTTTGAATGAAAAAAATAAATAAATCAGGTACTACTAAATACACATGCTCTTCAGGCAAGGGTTTTCCATAATCATTTGCCTCTCACATAACCTCATTCTCCAGCTTTTTAGTTCATAGAATAGGTCATCAGTTTATACATATAACACATTGTCCTCCATCTTTCAGGTCTCTTGCAATGAGTCTTCCAAGAGAGAACTCCATAAGGGTTTGAAATCTCAAGGTTAGGGGAGGGAATCACAGGCATACCTCTGATGGGGAAACAGTAATGGTGGGAATAGCTGGTGGGAGATACTTGAACAGGAGCCTTAGTCACACACTAAGGAGGCAGCCTTACCTGTTGCACAGAGAGCAGGTCATGTGGCCAAAGCAGGTCATATGTGTAGTCTAGCTAAATTGTATCTCCCAGTCAGTAATCAAAACAGAAATGTCGGATTTCATTTTTTTTCTGAGGGTTTTATATTAGGAAATGAGCTTTATCCTTCAGCTTCTTCTTCCTTGTATGCAAGGAACCCCATAACTGAACAGTACTAAAGGAGAGGCATAAGCAATAGAAATTCACATTCTCACATTTTTCTTTTATTCATTCATTCACTTGTTCATTTGGCAATCCTTGGATTTGACCTCAAGGCCCTAGACTTGCTAGGCAGATGGTCTGTCATGAGCTATGTCTTTCTCCCCATCCCTTTTTGCGTTCTATTTTTCAGGTATAATCATGGATTATTTTAAATCCTAGGCTATCCTGGATTGTGGGGAACCTACTTACATTTCCAATATTACTGGGCTGACAGGCATGTGCCAACATGCCCAGCTTTCTCTTGAGACAAAATCTTGCTAACATTTTTCTCAGAGCTCATCTTCAACTGTTATCTTCCCAAGATCCAGCTACTGGCTATCTGGGATGACATGCACATGCCACCATCCCAGTCTCATTTTCTCACAATTTTAAAGGCTGGAAGTCCCCAACAGAGGTATCCCAAAGATTGTTTTTCTCCTAAGGCCTCTTTGCTTGTCTGACAGGTGGTCACCATCTTTGTGATGTCATCACATGGTCTTTCCTCTGAGGATAGCCACTAGAATGTAAAATGTAGAATGAGACCACGCAAAGCAATATAATACAGCTCAAACTGCATATAATATAGACTCAGCATATCTGGGGGTATGCTGTGCAAATTGAAGAAAATGCTGAAAGGAGGCAGACCACTGCCCTATAAACCTGGATGACTCCCATAAAACAATCCTAACAACAGTCCCCAGCCACCTGACAGTCAAAAGACCAAGAAGAAGAAAAAATGGAGGTGGGATTTGAACATACTGTTAGGAAAAGTGAAAAGCAATCACTGGCCCAGTGCAGGGTGGGACCTGCCTGATCCCTGCAAAGACACAACAACCAAGAAAGAGAAAAAGTGAAGCTGGTACAAGGAGAGGCCAGGGAAACGGTACTCTGCTCAAGTGGAAGGGGAAAAGAGGTGAAGAACAAAACATCAGCCTGTGAGTCAATGGAGTCACCAAGATCTGATGTGCCATGTTCCCAAGTGGCACAAAGAACACAGCCCTGGGGATCGTAAGGACCAGATCTGGTAGATGAGCACCATATGCTAGCAAAACGTCACGGCCCTGGATGTTAAAGAACAGGCTTTCACACAGACCAAGGTTTGCCTCTTCCCCGCATGCTAAGTAATAAGTCACAAAAACTAGAATATGGCATAAAGTGTCTAAGGACCTCTGTTTGCTCATCTAAAGCCCTCTGTGCCTAAGTGCCATCCCACCCTGGTTTAGTTTAAGAGAAAGACTTGGGAACAAGTCACCACAGTTCAGTGACTTGGGGTGGTGGGCGTAGGAAGAAGACTCTATAAACAATAGATACTATATTGAAAAGACTATTTGGTGTTAAGGAGAATGGTAAAGATGGAATGATGGTGGGGAACACAGAACGTTTCCCTGGAAAGCTGGGAGAGGAAGGTGCTGGATTTGAGTGACTCAGGAGGGCAAGAATATCAAAATGATCACACAGCACACGTGAATGTAGGGAATCCTGACACTGCTTGGATTTTCTAAGAGACCAACTGGGGGGACGTGAAACACAAAATGGGGAGGTTTATGGAGTAAAGCAAAAGCTGTTTCTTGCCAGACCAAGAACCAGACATTTTTCATAACAGCTGAAGCCAAACAAATCATTTTTCTCACTGAAGTCTATTTGGGCTATCAAAGAGGGGAGCGTGTTAAAATTTTTAGAGCTTTTATTCAGAAGATTAAATATGTTTACTTTTTGCTCTCACAAGGAAGTTGCATTAGAGCTGAAAAGAGGGTGGCATATTATCTCCTTGTTTCTGTTACACAGTTACAAGTGGAATCAACTGTGTTTAGCTGTCAAATCCAATCAAAGTCACACTCGAGCAAAGAATCATCTGCCATTCTCCTCATTTGACCTAGTCTGGATTGTTGAGCTTCTCCAGCATGCTTCAACTCACCAGTGAACAAGAGGTTCCTCTCGAGACACATCAGTGCCTAGTAATCCTTGTGAATAACTAAGGATTTCTTCTAAATGAAAGCTTGAATAGGAAAAAGCACTAGACTACACAATAATTATAATATGAGCAACAAACACATTTGAACCTTCATGTGAAACAGGCTGGATATAGAGGAATGCCTAGACTTACAACTCTATGGCTGTCATATGAGGAACCTGAGAGCTGCCTTCATGGGATTCAGTGTGAATGACGCCCCACACCCCGTGACTGTTCAGTGCACAAGTCATGCTATAGTACAAACAGCTTGGCCAGGAAAGAGATCAGAAGTAGAGCTGGTATAGAAATACCTAATTAGGAGCTTAAAGAAGATCATTTTGGTTCTACTGATGTTTAACTTCAATGAAATTTGTAATTTCATGTGATTTGTTGTCAAGACCAGCAAAGTTCAAGGAGTCTCACTATAAACTGCTGCTGAATATCCTCAACAAATGAGCCAAAGGAAATGACCTCAGTTGAAGGTCTGCTGGCTCATGTCTGTGATTGTGGCTCTGCAGAAGGCTGAAATCAAATAGCAGTTTGAAGCCAGTCAGGGTAGGAAATTTGTGAAAATCTTATGTTCAATGAACCAGCAAAATGTTGGAAATGGAGCTGTGGCTCAAGTGGGAGAGCATTAGCTTTGAGCACAAAAACTCAAGAATATCACCCAGGCCCTGAGTTTAAGCCCCCCCACCCCACACACAAAGGAAGGCAGTAGTCATCACCTCATTGTTTCATTGTCTGCTCTCTCCCTCTGGCGAGAGAATTTCTAGAACATAATTATACTTCAGATACTTTTTAAGGTGGTGGCTATTAAGTAGAGGACAATAGAAAGGATTGTATTTGATATAGCAGAAAAGCAACAAACATGTTTTCCAGAATTTGTAGTGTGGGTGCTTCAATAATTGTATTTCTTATATACACATATATTTTTCCCAAGGATAGACTTAGATTAACAAGAGCTCAGAACAAACTGTCATTCTTCTAGTTCTGTCATTTAAGAAACGAGATTATAACACACATGCACACACATTGTACATGTATACATATATACATATTATTGTTCTTTTCAATGGCATTCTTCCTCTCCCAGGCTACAATGGGTTATAGATAAAGGAACAGGAAGGAAGTAGCTGGTGCTTTCCCCCTCTGGTTTTAGATTACATAGAGACTCTATGGGCTAATTCAGGATACATGATCAACATAGTTAAGTATCTATAGTTCTACTCATTCAAATTTAATTAACAGGACGTAGTTCATGTTTGTATACACTCATTTGTAAGAATCTATACACTATATTTATTTTTAGCAGTCTTAGACATCAGTTTCTTGATTAACATCAAGTCCACAATAAGCAAGAACCAGCATCCTGGGACATATGTAATAAGAATAGAGGACCATCTGGAAAGTAACCAGATGAGGAAGTGGTGTGCAACCAGCCAAGTTCCCAATAACAAATTAACAGTATATAACTCAGGTGGCTACACGACTGTTCCAGCATATGTTCAAGTTATGCCCCTCAGCAGTTTGGAGGATTACTCACTTGTGGGATGAAAAATGTATTACCAAAAGACCTAAGTAATGTTTAAAACATCAAAGTTTCCCTTTGACTTTAGAAAAAAAAAGTGAAGCATAACTAAAACCAGAAAAACAGAAAATTACTGGGGAACAGACCCATATTTCTTACCCAAAGCAATTCGAATTTTTTGTTGAAATGTGTACTTTTAGGATTTGTTAGTCATCTTTCAATTCCTTTTGAGTGTGGTTCATGATTGCAGCGTACTTGGACTCTTGGCCCTGCTGCTCTCAGGCCTGAAGCCGCAGAGTACACCATGGTGGGAGCAAAAGACAAGAAAGCTGCTCGCTCATAGAGGCCAAAGAGCAAAGTAAGAGGGAGGATGGGGCCACAAGCTCATTATCCCTTCTTCAAGAAGGCTCCAATGACCTACCTTCCTTCCACTAGGTCCTCCTCCTCAACGTTCCACTACCATCCACTGCATCACCACGGCTGACAAACAAGCCTTTAGCACTTGGATTTTGTGGGAGCCATTTATGGATCAAATCGCGCAGGTGTACATGTTAAGTGCATATAAGAAATGCACCCTTTAATACTGGTATAAAGAAAGAAATTTGATTTTCTGAGACTAGATTTGTTTTCAGTTGATCAGGAACTTGTTTTGGGCCCCCCAAAGTGATCTGCTCCAGACCTAAAGAGCCACAAATCTAATTTTATTCTCCTTGATTCATAATGCCAGTTGTTGAGAAATCCAGTTCATTAAGGGGTGTCTGTTTAGACCTCTGCATGGCAATCATTTTATCTTGGAATACACTGAAAAGTAATTTAAGAACTTTGCATACCCAAGCACAATTGATTCAAAAGTCCATTGAGAATACTATCTTTTAAATAATCACTCAACGATTTCTAGTTGTTTACTTGTCTGTTTGTTTGTTTTAGAAAGCATAGCTTTGTCCTTGCAGATTTATAAGCCAAACTACAAAGGTTTCATTTAGTGTGCTTTACTTTGAGGATTCTGTCCAAGCTCTGAAATGTTGTAATCTAACGATTTCTCACAGCATCACATCATGATGAACAAGTCAGGACTAAGTCACAGCTCTGTCACTAGGCATCTTTTCTTTCTAGAGGTTACTGCCCTTCCAAACATTAATGTAATTATAATGATGATAAGATCCGTATGTGTTTCCTTCTTCAAATAGCTTCAAATAAATATTTTTGCAAATGTTTCCCTAATCTAAACTTATTTTTAACACCCTGTGGAGATTTCCTTTGAAAAGAAGCATATAATTCTCATAAAGTCATAAGCTTTTCCTTAAAGGAAAAATTCAATTCTTAACTTTTATTTGCTTTGGTAAGTAGACATCTTCACCTACTACAATTGCTCAGAATATCAATATATCGAGAGTGTTGATACAGATTGTATTCTGAGAAATGAGAAACAGGACAGAAGGAAACAGGTTTTTCCTGTGGCCATTCCAATGACAAGACTCACTTAGCTGTAATAACCTCTGTGGCATCTACACTCTCCCATATGAATATCTTCCTCACTTCTTTGCCCTTCCCTAGAAAGAAAAGTCCTCGCTGCCTAGCCTTTGACATGCTTGTACAGCTCACCGTAGGAGCATTCTATTACAATAGTCCCTTTCTCCTTGTTCTGAAATCCTTTCAAGTCTCTTTTTGTATAAATCTGGATTTCATTTTGTGTACGTGTATGTATGTACATATCAGTGTATGTGTGCATGTTACACATATATATCTATTTAGAGGCAAGAGTTCACTGTGCTGGAGCTATAATAATGACATACTTCTACTAGAAATCTGTTGAATGAAAACAGCTTGGTACTGGCACAAAAAGAGGCCTGAGGGCCAATGGAACAAAATAGAAGACCCAGAAATAAACTTATAGACCTATAGCCATCTAATAATCACTGAGAGCCAAAAACCTAGGCTGGAAGAAAGACAGCCTCTTCAACAAATGATGCTGAGAAAACTAGATGCCCACATGAAGAAAACTGAAACTGGGCCTTTATCTATCACCTTATACCAGCATCAACTCAAAATGGGTCAACAGCTGGGCATGGTGGCTCACACCTGTAATCCTAACTATTCAGGAGGCTGAGATCTGATGATCAAGATTCAAAGGCAGCATGGCACAAAATGACCTGAGACTCTTATCTCCAATTGACCTCTAAAAAAACAGGAAGTGGAGCTTGGCTCAAGGGTAGGGTGGTACCCTTGAGCTGAAGAGCTCAGGGACAGCGCCCAGGCCCAGTGTTCAAGCTTCATGACCCCCCCCACACACACACAAAATGGGTCAACAACCTCCATGTAAGACCAGAACACACAAAAGAAGGACTGGGATAAACATTAGGACTCCTTGGAACAGGAAAGAACTTTCTGAGTAAAGATCTAGAAGCACAGTAAATCAAAGAAAGACATAAATGGAACTGTATCAAACTGAAAAATTTTCACAGCAAAGAACACAGCCAACAAGCTAAAAAGATAGCCTACAAAATGGTAGATTTTTGCCAGCTACACATCTGACAATGGCCTAATATCCAGAATACAAGAAAACTGACAGATATCGGTATTTTCTAACAAGTAATTAGATAGTTGTCTCATATATTTTATCACTATTCAAAAATAAGGTAAGAAGAGCACCCTGCACTTGTACAACCTAAAAGGATGTCAACAAATGAACAATTTTGTTAACAAAGAATTATATCCAAATCACCTAAATAAAGTTCACATCAGTCTAAGAATCTGTGTGTAAAAAATGCATTTTCCCTGAAGAAAGTTTTCCCCATGAGTGATGTGAGACCTTCAATAATTTCACAAGCTAGAGCCAACTCCTCTGGTCTATTATGAATCTATTCATTAGGATAGATTGTAAATTATTCAGAATCATTATAAAATGCTACTTTCATCTGAAAAAGAAAAGCACACCTCCAAGAGACTAAATTTAGTCCTGCTGGAGATAAAGTGCTATGTGCTCCCATAATCATGTCAATAGCCTGGTCTTTATCTTTACTAAACTCCAGGGCAGAACACAGCTGGGATGCAGCTATCTATGGCAGAAATAGAGACCATGGAACTATCTTCCTTTATTCCAAAGAAGTATTAATGCTGTCTGAATTGTTCTATATTTCTGAGCAACAGATGCTGAAAATAATGTATCTTTGAAACTAGTCTATTAACTGTGCTTATTTAATTTTGAGGTAACTGGGATTTGAGCTGAAGGATTAGCAGCAAGCACTACCACCACACCCTTTTAACGTCAGAATTTGTTTCTCCAGTAGGGTTTTTCCCATGCTAACCTTAGACCACAATCATACCTCTGCCTCCATGGGTAGCCAGGATTCTGGACATATCTGACTGTGCCTAGCTTTTCGGGTTTAGCTTTTGAGGCAAGGTGTATTAGCCCCTGGCTGGCCTCCTGTCTCAACCTTCTGAAAGTTGGGATTACAGATTCTGAAAGTTAGAGAATTTGTCCATTTTAATGATCTGTATAATACACTCTGTATTATACAACTCTTTCATCTCTCTCCCTTCTTATTCTCTCTGCACCTCATCAGCTTTCAATGACAGAAAAACCGCAAAAAAAACCTTAAAGGGGCCGGGAGTTTGGCCTAGTGGTTAAAGTGCTTGCCTAGCATGCATGGAGACCAGGGTTCGATTCCTTGGTACCACATATATAGAAAAAAGCCGGAAGTGGTGCTGAGGCTCAAGTGGTAGAGCTCTAGCCTTGAGAAAGTCCAAGGACAGTGCTCAGGCCCTGAGCTCAAGCCCAGGACTGGCAAAAAAAAAAAATAGATTTCCCTGCTGTCAAATGCATGTGTTCACATGGACATAAAACATAACCACAGATTAATGTTTAGAAGGTAACTGATAAAATTTAATTGTAATTAGCTATATAATTTATGGCCAAATTTGCTACAATATTCAATTAGCTATGAGGCCAATGAATGATAATTAAATGATTAAAGCAGAAATGTTAGAACATCCTAGATCATGCTGAGAGTGCACTGTATATTTACTTTAATTTGTTTTCTTTTCATCATCCTATTTAGATTGTTTTGGCAACCACACTCTAGGAACCCACAAAGAGCTGGAGATACTACCGTTAGCTCAACTGGAACTTTCTCCAGCAAGGTCAGATTCCACCGCCCCTTCTCTCAGTGCTATGAGTTTTCCTGCAAGGCCTCACAATGATGACAAATTTAACACTCAACTCCTGAGTAATAAATAATTGTCACTAGGCTGTCAGCTCTAGAAGGCATGTTTTATTAACTAATCCAGGTGCAAAGCCTATCGTGAGTATAGACTTAGACATACTTATTGAATTGATATATTTTGTTTCACTAAAAATAAAATAATAAAAAATTAAATTATTGTTTGCTAGTTGGTACTGGTGGTGCTTGCTTATAACCTCGGCAAATGGGAGGTTGAAGTCAAAGGATTTAAGTATAAAATAACTGTTTGATACTATAAATTAGGAGAATGTTTTCATGTACTGTAATGCCTTATTTATAACTACTGGAATGGAAGTAAAATACATTTCTTGAGGTAGAAGAGAAGGATTTCAATTTTGTGTCACTAAGCTAGACAATAACAAGGGTTTAACATGTGTCCAGAAGTACCTTATCAAATATCTAGCCCCAGGATAAATATAGCAGTGTTCACAGCATCTCCAGAACTGATGCTCTGCCTTATAAATATATACTTTCCACTTTATTATGATACAACTAATAGTAATTTAGGCAGTGGTACATGAGATTTGAGTTCTTTTTCTAGGAGGATCAATCCACTCTCATGACACCTATCTTCCTCCACGTAACCAAGCACAGGAACAGAAAAGTTCAGGTCACAGGCAAGTCAAGAGCTTGCAAGGCCAAGAGAGAATAAAATAGCTGCCACTAGAATAAGATTTCTAGCTTAGGTCTCAGTATTATTGTCCTCTTTCAGGTACAATTACTAAATGCTGCAAACATGAAAGATCATGTCATTAACAATCCAACATAATTTAAAAAACATTTGAAGGTCAAAAAATTTTAATTTTCTTTTAAAGTGAAAACTTTTTACAATGAATGTGGCACAGAGATGATATGGACTAAACCAACACTCAACATGACTTTGACTAGACATCTGGCACATTTAGCCAAACAATGCTAGAAATTCTTCAGCTAGCTGGATAGGTGAACAAACAGGTCCTGGAGAAGTAACTGTGGCTTTGATCTGTTCAGTACAATTTGCTTGATACCATAAGACTCTTAACCAATGGAGGATAACAGCTTTATTTCACAGGACTTCTGTGAAAGGAAAACTAAACTCTCTTATCAGAGTCTCTGGAACATTGTTTAAGCGGTCTCAATGTAGGGCAGCTTTGTAGAAGGAAAATGTCAAAGATCATTCTGTTTGCAAGAAGTACCAATAGGATGGCAAGTATAAGCCATACCATTGGTGGGATCACTGAAAACTGAAAGTGGGAAAACTGAAGTAAGAACAGACAGTCTGAGCTGAGCCTTGGTGGCTCGAGCCTGTAATCCTAGCTACTCAGGAAACAGGATTGCACTTCAAAGCCAGCTTGGACAGGAAAAGTCAGTGAGACTCTAATCTCAAATTAACTACCAAAATCTGGAGCAGAGGCATTGTTCAAGTGGTAAAGTACCAAGTAAAAAAAAATGCTGAGCAAGAGTGCAAGGTACTCAATGTAGTTAGTCCCTAGTACTGGCAAAATAAAATAAAAAACAAAGACAGTGTAAGTAAGGTTTTATATAATATTATGGGTACAAAAGATAAACGTAAATCCTCCAGAAAAGAAGATTTGTCTGTAGAAAGATTGACACTACTGATAAGTTCCCTGGCAAAAGGCACATGCATTTAAGAAAGAAAATGCTGTTAGGTAAAGAAAAGAAATGAAAATAATTCCATATAATGATAAAATGTGGAACACTTTGAAGATATTAGTAATCATATAGCCTAACCACATTTTAGTTAAAAAAAAACTTAGCCCCAAGGAACATGAGAATTTTAAAAATTATATTGCAAATAGTTGTAGGTTTTCTAGACTCATGACCTAATGTAACATATCATTCAACTTGGATAATCCACAGAACAGAAGACAATTTATAGCTTCCATTAGCCTCCATTATTTCATATATATCATTAGAAAGTGTTTCCTTCAGATGTGTCTGAGTTAAACCTCTAGTTTAAACCCCTTGAAGAATCACCTGTCAAAGTCAGTGACTGAAAGACTTAATTCTAAACCTTAATCCTAACGAGGCTCCTTTCTCCTCAGGAATCCAGGCAAGGGAAACTAGAGGAATTGATGCATCTTGCATTCCTAAATCAGCTCAGGTCTTCTATTCAGAGAAAAAGGGTTATAGGATTCTACTCTAAGAGCTGAAGTGATCAAGGACAGATCAAGAGTCTAAACAGCAGAAGCAAGCATAACTATGTAGGAATGGGCATGAGGAACTAACACAAAGCTTTTCTGGAGATATGGCATTGAAACTTGCTCTATCTGATCAAGACGTTGTGACTGGCCTGGCTGGTGGTATATGCCTATAATCCCAGTTGGAAGGATTGCTTCATGTTTAGAAGTTCAAGACCAATCTGGGCAACAGATTTTTGAGACAGAGTCTCCAAATAAAGTTCAAAAAGGGATAGGGATCAGACCAGGAGGGTAGCCTAGTGGCAGAGTGCTTGCCTGGCATCCATGAAGCCCTGGGTTCAATTCCCCAGTACCACAGGCACAGAAAGAAAGCCAGAAGTGGTGATATGGCTCAAGTGGCAGAATGCTAACCTTGAACAAAAGTGCTCAAGTACTGAGTTCAAGCCCTAGGACTGGCAAAAAGAAACAAAAAGTGGGAGGGATAGGGGTGCAGTTCAGTGTGTATATTTGTATGTATATTTACCCATTTATGTATATGCATTTATTCTTGGGTTCCAGTCCTATTTCTGAACTAAGTAGGTAGGAAGAGAGGAAGGAAGGGAGGGCGGGCCACTGGGATCTGTAGATGAAAACCCAAAGAATAGCACCCTATCCAAGAAACACAACAGGAGACTTGGCTGGGTTCTTAGAGGTTCCGGGTGTGGTCCTCCACTTTGGTATTTTTGCTGTTCTCTTTGCTCAATTATTTCGATGGCATCTTTGCAAGCACATCACTGTATCTATTCACTCAGTGGTGCTGATGCCCAAGGGAGCAGATTCATGCTAGCCAATCTCCCAGGAGACAGATCAGATAAAAGGAAGTTAAATGCTTCGTTAATGAAGTGGAAAGTGACAGACGGGACATTGTCACTCTGTAGACTCATTTCCACTAGCAAAGAACATATAGGACACCAGGGTGACAAGAAAGATCTGTGAGAACATGGATGGGTACTGGTCTAAAGTTACACTTGCTTCACCATCCTGCATAGTAGAAACAGAGTGCCATCATGACTGGAATGTATTCTTGGCCTTGGCACACATGGGAAGCCCCCAGTCCATACCATCTATTATTATGTTGATTCATGAATATTCTCACAGTGTAGCAAGAGTTGGCAGCATGGGCTTCCGAGCTAAATCACTTACCACCTACATGCCACTGGGAAAAATACTTGACCTAAGTTCCTCTACCTGTAAAATGGGGAAAACAACAAGTACATTTACAAGGTTATCCTCATCATTAGCTAAATCACTGAGTACAAATCACTTACCTGACTGTTATAAGCACTGAATATTTATTGTTACTAGTTTAAGTAATGAATATTTTATGTCAGGCTTTTTCATATGAGGAACTGGTATCTGGTAGGTTATATTCACCAAGACCTGTTTCCCTAATTAAATCAGACTTGACTATTTAGGCCAATCAAATGTAAGTAGAAGGACAAGTCATTGTTTTGGCCTTTTGACTGTTTAATTTAATTGAATTACTTACTTTCTGAGACAGGGTCTTCCTATAAAGTCCAACTTTGCCTGTTGAGAGGTGAGATCAAAGATATGTACTATTTATTCCTGGCTCTGGACAGAAAATTATAAGTCCATTTATGCTATAGAAGCAATTGTAGAGACGGAATTCCCACTAACCTGGGTTCCTGAGTGGCTCTGACTGACCTGGGAGGGACGTGGAACCTAAGCAAAACATACAACACCATTCTCTGATACTTCTCAGACTTTTGGTTACCACAGTGTAATCTAAGCTGTTCACATCTTCTGAGGAAACAAAAGGGAATTTCCAAGACCACACGGAAATTGTCTAGATCTAGCCTGACACAGCTTTATGCCCTCCAGTAGTAGCTGACAATACCATCAACATTAACAACTGTCTATTATTAATGTATTGTCTGTCCATACCCTTTATAAAAACCTGTATTTTTCGTGGCTAACCTGGTTCAAAAGGAAACTTAGACTTTGGCCCGCCTTTACAATGGCAACAAGGAGAACTGAAAGAAACACCAGTGAACAGCATAGATGACAATGGACACATTGCTTCTTCCTGCACTTTCAGAGTGGCCACCCCCTACCCCCCCCCCGCCCAATAACACACACAAAAACATTACAAGGGATGGTTTTTAAAATTGTATGACCACTCAGTGGTAGCAATCCTATTCCCATTTTGTCTTTTAAATGATGAACACCTGTTTCAAAATTTTGCATTAATCTATAATCTCATGTCCTTTATTTTCTTCACTCTCATCAATGAGCAGAAATGTTCAAGATGTCTTCTGGGACTGTTAAGAAGCATTTGACTATACTGACATGCATATAACTTCAGAGCTGTGAGAGCCTCATAGCTGAGGCTCCAGGGAGGGAATCTGTGTGGGTTAGAGACACAGGAACCCAAGGAGAGGTGAGAAATATCAGCTTCTGAGCTCAAGGAAAAGAAAATGCTGCTGAGGTCAATATAAAAGGAATATACACGTATGGAGTGACAAAAAGCCACAGTTAGAGGGAAAATATTTATCATGTCTACTAAACTAAAATCTATGTGAGGTCTCATTTTATGGCACACACTGGAATACATTAAATGATTTGCTAGAAATCTTCAGGGATGGATATAAATACGCATTTAATAGAAGCAAATATTGGCAGTTATAGTTAATTCCATTTTTTATATGCTGCATGCTATTCAACTAGTAATCAATGGAATTCATGAGTAAGAAGACAGCTACTTCTTAGACCTTTTGTCTCCCCTCATCTCTAGCAGGTACAGCATAACGCTTTCCATTGTTATAAAAGGTTAACTAAATTTCTTCATTATTTTTTAAGATATATCTACTTCATACTTGTCTCACCTGCTAAAATCAATTTTGTCATAAATACTTTTAAAATGTGAAAGTAACAGAATTTAGTTCCCTAAAATGGTCACAACAAGATGGGAGTGCAAACTCGTTCAACCACTAAGGAAAGCAGTATGGCAGTTCCTCAAAAGACTAAACATAGAACTCCTCTATGACCCAGCAATTCCACTACTTGGCATTTACCCAATTGTCCAGAAACAAGGACATACTAAATCCGCAAGCACAACGATGTTCATTGTAGCACTATTTACATAGCAAAGATATGGAACCAACCCAGAAGTCCCTCAGTTGATGAGTGGATCAACAAGATGTGCTATTTATACACAATGGAATTCTATGCTGCTGTCAGAAAGAATGACATCGCCCCAGACTCAAAGGAACATAGGCCCAAGAGTCTCCCTCATTTGTAAAATTCAGTAGAAACCTTGGGCTCTCCTAGCAGAGATTTACAATAGAACAAAATCTAGAGACATTAGGACAAATAGTATGACACTAAATGTAAGGACCTCCAAGATAAGGAAACAAAAGCCATATAATGAGTGATTGTTGTCCTTAATGTACTATGTTATCTCTTATCTCTTTTGCTATCCCTTAGTTATATCATATTGTTACAATATTTCACCTTGTTATCTGATATATTTTATATGTGCTTAATTGGTCATCTGAAATTGGATAGGGAAGGGGAGAAATAAAAAAGAGCGGGGGGGGAGGGAAATGGGGACCATGTCATGAGAAAGGGTATCAATGTTTGTGAAATAATACACCTTCTACCTGGTGAATATAATGTAACCCTTCTATTAATTATAATAAATTTTTTTTAAAATGGCCACAAGTCAAACTAGAAAAATGTGTGTGTGTGTGTATGTAATACACACATTTATTTATATCTACATTATATACATTTTCATATGTATATGTGTGTCATATATATATTGTATTGCATATATGTAGTATATGTATTTGTGTATATATATATATATATATGGAAAGCTCTCTCAGATTCTAAATTTAGTTTCATAGATGTGATAACCATGAAATTATTTTTGTACTTAACTAGCCAAATCACTCTGGATGGAGTCCAAGTCCAAACTATAAATCAATTCTAATTTATAGCACCTGATGTTTTTATTAGTAATACAGTTTAAATTCTTATTTTTCCAATAGATTAGAATTCTCATGAATGAGAGTTTAAAATAGTTCACTACAATATGTTGGTTATATAAATAAGGTTGTAGAATCTTTTTGGAAGCCTTAGAGAATGAGAAAAGTTCCCATTGTAATATTTTAATATTATGTTAGAAAGCAAAATGCTACGGCTGGAATGCTGAGGTCTTCTTCCAATCCCACATTTACTAAATATTAAGAAGTAGTCTTTTTTGGACATCAGATCATGAGGATTTTACACACATAGAAAGTATTAGACCATATAAAACGAAAGAGGGAACTGGCTAGGGCCTTTTGCCCTTCTTTACCTTCTTCTAGGTGATACAGCAGTTATTTCCTTAGAGGACAAAGTAATAACACACTGTTTTAGAAACAGATACAAGGCTCTATTTAATTTTTTATTTTTATTTACTTATTTATTTTTGCCAGTCCTGGGGCTTGAACTCAGGGCTTTGGCTCTGTCCTGGACACTTTTTTGTTCAAGGCTAACGCTCTGGCACTTGAGCCACAGCCCCACTTTTGGCTTTTTCTGAGTATGTGGCACTGAGAAATGGAAGCCAGGGCTTTGTGCATGCTAGGTGAGCATTCTATCACTAGGCTATGCTCCCGGCCTGCCAGGCTCTTTTTAGAAAAATTACTTTAAGTAGTGTACAAAGGGGTTGCCACTTAACAAAGCTGTTTGTGAACACAACTTATCTTGATCAATGGTCACCAATCTTTCCTCTACCCACTCCTTCCTTCACTCTTTATAGTTTTGTGAAATATAAATTGGATAGGATATAAACTTCATGTTTCCCCCTCTTCCTCTCCATTCATCTACCATTTCCCCCGTGATCCCACCCCACTCCTCTGGAATACCTGCTTCCTGGAGTCTTATTTTGCTGAACTTTGATTTTCTAAGGAACATCACAATTCAAGATCTCCCTTGAATCTACCTTATTTCCATTAGCATATTTGTATTCACTTGCCTATCACCTCACATCTTTACTTGTGAGTTTGTAAGCTAAATCTAGTTTCCACATTAAAGGGAAAACATGGATCTTTTATCTCCCTGAGCACAGCTTACTACACTTAACTGATTTTTTCCCAAATATTTCAATTTCTTTTCAAATTATTCATTATCATTCTTTCTAATAGATGAGTAAATTGTCACTGTGGATAGATACATTCTCTTGATCCATTTTTCCATTGAAGGGTACCTTGGCTATAGTGAATAGTGCTGCAATAAGCATGGTTGTGCTGGCAGTTTTCCTGTATCCTGATTTGAATCTTTTGGGAAAATGCTCAGGAGTGGAATTGCTAGATCACAGCATACAGAATAGGAGAAGAATTTTTTTTCCAGCTATATATCAGACAATGGAGTTGGGTGCTGGTGGCTTATGTCTGTAATCCTAGCTACTCTGGAGGCTGAGATCTGAGGATTCTGGTTCAAAGCTAGCCCAGGCAGAAAAGTACATGAGACTCTTATCCCCACTGAACTACTCAGAAAAAAATCAGAAGTGGTGCCGTAGCTCAAATGGTAAAGAGCTAGCCTTGAGCACAGAGGACTCAAGTCACAGAACAGAAAAAAAAAAAAACAGAAGAAGAAGAGAGAAAAGAAAATACAATCAGACAATAGCCAAATATCTGTAATACTTTAAGCCCTTACAAAACCAACAACCCAATTAATAAATGGGTTAATGAATTACAGAGAATCTTCTAAGAGGAAGTAAAAATGGCCAATAGACATGTGAAGAAATACTCAACATTTCTGACTGTAATGGAAATGCAAATCAAAACACTGAGATTCCACCTCCCTCCAGTTAGAATGACCATTATCAAGAAAACAAACAAAAATGGATGCTGGAGAGGATGCATCAAAAAAAGAACCTTAATGTAGACTTGTTCAGCCACTCAGGAAAACAGGGTGGATGTTCCTCAAAAATTAAACATACAGACAAGACTTTCATCATACATCAACACAGCAGAGCTTTGTTCATACATTTCACAGCCTCCAGAACTGTGAGAAAGAAATTTCTATCCATAAATCACCTAATGTCAAGTATTTTGCTGTAGCAGCACAGAGACACAAAGCATTTCTGAAAGACATTCTGAAGAAATCTTAGATAAAAAGGACTGTGAACATGTGAGGGTAGGATGGGATGTAGTTATCTCAGTCTAGTGACTATGTTGTAAAAGTATTAGACATTGAGAATGCAGTATCCTATCACCCCACATGAAAGCATTAGCTACTAAAAGATTTCAATTTGTGTACAACAGTGAAAAAGAAACAGAAAAAAGAAAACCACAGGTAGATTTGGATATTGACATATGACAAAAGAAAAGGGGAACTACAAATTTTCCCCTGGTAAATTCCTAGCAGGGACTGTGTGTGATGCTAGAATATGACTTAAAGCATATATACATGGGCAAATAGGACTATCATGTCAGCCGCTTTCCAGAGTCTCCAGTAAGATCTCTGGGAAAATTTGGACCTTAGAGAAAATTGTAAAATTATTCATCTTTTTCTGAAATTTTTCTCCAGCTTAATACTTAGTGATATTAGATTATCATAATACAGTGCTACAAAGAAACACAAACTTAGGAAATTATTATTTAGTTCCAGTTCAGTTTCCTCAAAAGCCTGTGGCCCTGTCCACTACTCTGTGATACCACCCACCAGGCACTGGGACCAATTTCATAGTTTTACCACTTCTTCCCTTATTCACACTATAGAAAGAAAACTGAAACAATGCTCGAGAAGAAATGTACTCACGGCTTTACGTATATAATTGGAACCCCTCTGTACATCATTCTGACAATAAAATTAAATTTTAAAAAAGAAATTAAACTGGAATTTATTTTTAGAAATTCACTATTTAACTAGTATTAGCAAACTCACACGGCACTCCTATAGACTGCAAGGTAGCTGTACTAACTGTAAGGTCTGTTGAGCGGAAACTCCACGCAGTTCAGGAGAAGAGAGTTTATTGTGTGAGGAAAGAGGAGACTCCTGCCGCCCAAGATGGAGTGGGCGAGCAAGAGAGTTTAGGGCAGGAAGTGAGAGATTATATAGGGGGAGGGGAATAGACACAGCGGAAGTGGATGTGATCTCAGAGGATGGGAAAATACCTCAGTGGGGACCTCCCACTGCCCCCAGGCATGCCAGTGCCAGGGTTACAGGTGCTGGGTGGGGATTTCCAGGGTGCAGTGGGAGAGAGCCAAGGGAAGAAGTCATTTCTTCCAGTCAGACCTAACATTCCCGCCTTCTGATAGTTGTAAAGGGGCACCGACTCTTTCTGGCTACTTCCTGCTGACAAGGGGCGTCGACATGGAGGGTAGAAGGTGGGGATGCTGTCCATCCAGAAGGAGCAGTAAGAGTTCCATGGTAGTGAACGTGCATGTGAGTCCTTGGATGAAATTCAAAAGCAGTCTTAAGAGGCAGGGGTGCCATCTTCTTCAGGGATGCAAGATACCTTGGCGTCATAGAAGGGGAAAGAGCAGGAGCCTTTTTCATTCTTGACAGAAGATACCACTGTGGCTGACCATTGAGCTAAACTGCAGTGGGAGTGGTCAGCAGGACCTGATGAGGGCCTGTCCACTTAGGATGTAAACCAGACAGATTAAGGGTCTTAAGAAAGACTCAATCCTCAGGCAAAATTGGGGGAGAAGGAAAAGGGCTTTAAGGGGCTGAGGGAGCCTTGGATATGGGACAGTGGGGTAAGATTAGAAAGGATTGGTAGAGACAAGGGCAAGCATGGAGAGCAAAGAATGCTTGAACATATAGAACCTCTGGCCATTTACCATTGCGTCAGCAGAAACTGCCTAAATTCCTGAGAATATTATAATCCAAAGTCCCATTTTGGGGCCATTGAAACCAATTGTCTAGCCTATACTTTGGCCAGACACAATTTCAATAAAAGATGAGCCGTTTTGGCTTTATGGAGTCTCTCAGTAAAGAGTGTATAAGATATCGTAAGGGGGTATCCTGGCTTCGGTGAGACTGATGAGACCCCATTGTAATAAACACTAAGAGGAAGTGAAGTCTGTGAGGATGGGGGTGGTCAGTGAGGAGGTAGTAGAAGAGTTAGTAAGGACATGGGTGGGGGGACCCAGTCAGTGAGGACACCAGGGAGGGGTGGAGTCAGTGAAGATGTCAGGGGGTAGAGTCACTGAGGACGTCAGGGGGTGGAGTCAATAAGGATGTTGAGTGGGAAAGTAGTGTGGGGGGAGGGAGAATCCAATCTCACCAGAACGGATTGGGGGGGAGGTGCTGGGTCTTAGACTAAACACAAGGAGAGAGCCCTAGGCAGGGGTGGGTTAAAGGAGACAGAAAAGAGGCCTGCAGGCAGGAGTCACTCACCAGGTGCAGAGAGGAAACATTATAGCGAATACACTGCCAGCAATGGGAAAGGCAGAGGTCCGGGAGTGCAGTTTCCTTTCTCTGGTTCAAAGGATGGGGACAGAAGGCAGACTGACCCTCGAGAAACAGAGGGGATCCAGCCACTCCTGACCCTCTCCCCCATCCGAGTCACGGCACCAAATGTAAGGGCTGCCGAAAGGAAACTCCACACAGTTCAGAAGAGGGTTTATTGCATGAGGAAAGAGCAGACTCCTACCGCCCAAGATGGAGTCGGGCAAGCAAGAGAGGCTTAGAGCGGCAAGTGAGAGATTATATGGGGGAGGGGTATAGACACAGCGGAAGTGGATGTGATCTCAGAGGATGGGGAAATACCTCAGTGGGGACCTCCCACTACCCCCAGGCATGCCAGTTGCCAGTGCCAGGGTTACAGGTGCTGGGCAGGGATTTCCGGGGTGCAGTGGGAGAGAGACAAGGGAAGAAGTCATTTCTTCCAGTCGGACCTAACACTATGTATTAAAGAAACTTAGGAACTGGGCAAAGAAAAGTTTTACAGTTGAACCCTATCATGTCCTATTAAATACTATTCCTAAATTGTATATATATATATATATATATGTGTGTGTGTGTATATATATATATATATATATATATATATATATATATATATATGCCAGTCCTAGGGCTTGAACTCAGGGCCTGAGCACTGTCCTTGGGCTTTCTCAAAGCTATCCCTCTGCCACTTGAGCCACAGCACTACTTCTGATTTCTATGTATATGGAATCGAACCTGGGTATTTGTGTATGCTAGGCAAGCACTCTATCACTAGGCCAAACCTCCAGTCCTAACTTACACATTTTTTAAGATACTATTTATTGAAAGACTTTGAGGAGATCTGAAAAGAAATAGCAAGACTAGAGAAGCACTCTGGCTAAGACACAAACGTAAAGCCAAAGTCTTAGAGGAAGCTCTTCTCAGAGCAGCCTCTAGGATGCAAATCTCTCACTGAGCTCACAGTCCTTCTTCCTGGCTAAAGATACAAAACCAAGGTCTCCATCCATTTCCTGGGGACAAAAGATACCTGGTGAACAAACACATCAAACCAAATGCCAGGATATGAAAAGGCTTCCAGTTAAACATTTCACATTGGAAACACCCACTATTCTATACATGCTGACATCACTACCAGCAGCTCTTATATGAACTAGAGTAAGAGAAGATTAAGTAAGCTTAAGTCAAAATTTAACAAACAAGCATAAAAATAACCACAGAAGCTTGGGAAGTTTGTGTGCATCATGGCATTACCTTGCTTGTTTCTCATAAAATCTGGGTTCAGGCATGATACCATGCTCAGGGAGAATGAACAGCCGTATATCTCACCACTGCCCAGACATCGACACACAGATCTACTCTCATCCCCTGCCACAGCTGTGTCTCCTCATGTGGATGGAGCCTTAGAGGAGGTGGGCCAGGCTAGTGGTTAGAACCACAAGTATGAGTTTAAAACCTCAGCTCTGCCAGCTGCACAACTATGTAAGAAACTTCAACTTTCATAAGTGCTGATTTCTTCATCTATAAAATGTGGAGATACCTGTGAGTCAGCACATGTTCCCTCAGAGCTACACAGTCGGTGAGGGAGAAGGGATTGAAAATGTATATGAAGTTCCTAGCTTTGAGTACTGGTCACATATAAAGTGCTGACATATAAAGTGCTAAATAACTAATGGCCGTTAGCATCTGTATTAGTCGTATGCCTGCCTGGCCTTTCAGGCTAGCCTTGGAAGTCTAGATAATCAATCTATCTATCTATCTATCTATCTATCTATCTATCTATCTATCTATCCATCCATCCACCCACCCACCCATCCAATCAGCTACCCACCTATCTAGCTATCTTTGTTTCTTTCTTGCTTGCTTCACTTATTTTTTGTGCTTGGGGGGTCTGAACTCAAGGAATCACACTAGCAAGGCAAGTGCTACACTACTTAAGCCATATACCTAGCCCTTTATATTATTTTATTTTCCAAACAGATTTCTTATTTTTGCCCAGATCCAAATCCTCCTGCCTCTATTTCCCTCATAGTTGAGATTACAGATATAAACCACCATACTTGGTTTATGGATTGCAATTCAGGATGTAACATTTTGCCCAGGCTGGCCTTAACCTGCAGTCCTACAAATTTCTACCACCCAAGTATGTAGGATTGTAGAGGTGGGCCTCGATGCTCAGTCTGGGAAAATTTTGTAATACTCATACCCCTAACACCTTTTCAGTAACTACAACAAGCCAAGTAAATATCTGCTGAACAGGAAGTTTGCATCAAGTTCAGTCTGCTGTTCAGTCTGTCTCTGGGATTATAACAGTCTCTTTTTCCAATGCTATTGATCTAGCTCAATTTTGTCCCTTAAGAAAATAAAGCTGTCTTCTCCCACTGTGTCAGGATGCTAAGGTCTAAGGTCAGGTCTGCATCCATGGTCCATATATCTCCAATGCCAACCAAGAACCCAGTATACAATAGGAGCTTAAGAAATATCTGTGATGGAATTCTATGCTACTATCAGAAAGAACAACATCACCCTATTTGTAAGGAAATGGAAGGACTTGGAAAAAAATCATACTAAGTGAAGTAAACCAGATCCAAAGGAACATAGGCTTAATGGTTGTTCTCATTTTTAATAATTAGTACAAACCCTGGACTCTCCTAGCAGAGGATTACAATAGCTCAAAACTAGATACATAAGGCCATATAGAATAAGGCTAAATGAAAGGACCTCCAGGATATGGAAACAAGAGCTTTATCTTATGTGATTGTTGTTCTTAACGTACTAAGTTATTTCTCATCTCTTTTGTTGTCCCTTGGTTATTCTCATATTGTTATAGTATCTTACCTTGTTATCTGGTATATTGCATATATGTTTATTTGTCCATTTGAAATTGGAAAGGGAAAGGGGAAAACAAGATGAGGGAAAGGGGTGGGGGAAGGAAATGGGGACAAAAAACATGAGAAGGGGAATCAATGTATGTGAAGTAATGCACCTTCTATCTGGCGAATATAACTGTAACCTCTCTATTAATTACAATAAAAATATTTGGGAAAAAGAATTATCTGTGCTGAATTTCAACTGATATGTGTAACATGTCTTACATGTCAACTAGCACTTTCACAGAGACATGTATAGCCCCTATTCAAGTCATGATAAATACATAGGTTCTCCCAACTGCTTGGGTTCAAACCCTAGCTCTACCCATAAGACCTTGACAAAGTATTCTGTGCCACAGTTTTATTACCTGTAAACATGATAATAACAGAGGTATGGGGTTATGCTACTAAAATGTTATTTCAGATAAATCTCCTAAGAAGTCACCTTACATGCAATGGCTGTTCTCTAAATGTCAAAATTATTCATCTTGTTTGTGGTTTTTCTCCAATCCTATTGTCAATAATAAAGTATCCCAACTACCTAAATCATTTTTCCTTTTCTGTAAGAAACACAAAAATGTTATCTTTATTTTGAAATTCCAAAATTAATTTGCAATAGAGAGTATATCATCTCAAGAATTGATCTCCACAGCTAGTAGGGAAAAATATTTTTCAGGGATTCTTCTTAAAATAAAGACTGTAAATATCTCCAGATGTTCTTCAGGATAAAGTTCCTACCAAGTAGCCTATACTGAAAACCTCACAGCAACATTTGGTGTTATTCTTTCCATAAGAACCAATCAGATTGACTTTGTAGAAATGTTTGAGGGAAAGAACACACACACACACACACACACACACACACACACACACACACACACGGCAGTGGAAATCGTGTCTCACAGATTGTCCTGTCTCCACCATAGACCTACTGCCCCATTAGGACAAAAAGTGGGCCATCCCAGCTGAAAATCCTCTTCTCTTGGAACATGAGTGTGCCAAGTATTCCTTAAAACCCAGTGGCCATGTTTCTCTGCTGTGTTTTTCTCTCTGGGTAGGAGAGAGCTAGAGCTATAAAAGCAAAGGAGGTATATACCTTCAGTACCGTAATGTTCCAAGCAAAGCTCTCAGACGCCTTGCTGAGTTTTCTTCCTTTCAAGCCTTCCTTTGCACCAAGATTATGAAGCTCTTCGTGGAACTCCATCCCTTTGATAAGAAAGTACATAAGAATCTTAGTATAAATTTCAGGAAAAAATGGACATTACGGAAATATTATAGTAAAATGTAATTTCATATTCTTGTCCCCTTGTCATTTCTTAATTTCCAAATTGAATTCTCTATTTGGATTTTATTTATCCCATCAAAACAGTTGTCCACAGAGAAGCCAAGAGTAATCAATACAGGCCAATTACCATTTAAACAACCAGGATAGACACAAAGACATGAGAAACCAAGAAGCTAAGCCTTCCTACAAATGTTATTCTCCTATGCCTCCTCTGTCTGGGCTGTGGATGAAGGGATGCAGTGTGTAAAGACAACTGTATATGAGGGCTACCCTCATACACATGTGTAAAAACAGGGCCTGGGGCTCATACAGATGATCAGTAGTCATTAGTAAACGTAAACTACAAAGGAAAAGACGTTTTAAGAAATGTCATTCCTGAAGACACTCAAGTGCTTCAGAACTGGGAAGGGCCTTTAAGTATTCTTAGTTCTGCATCCACTCAAGCCTCAATACCCTGAGAAGCACCACTATTACCTGTGTCTTCAGCCTCTACCTCAACACCGCAATGAAATTAATTGTGTTTTGTTCCAGACAGTCTGTTCTAGCTTTGAGAAGGAGCCATGACTGATACCAAGCCAACATCTCCCCTGAAACTTCTATTCCTCGGTACTAACTGGACCTAGACCAACAAGGTCCAATAGCTTACTCACAGTGTAGCCCTCTTGGTATTTGGAAGAAGAGAAGGGATGGAATCCTCATGAGCCCCGTCTTCTCTGGATTAAGCATTCCAAGATATTTTATCCTATCAGTGATTCTCTATTCAGGATGGCAGCCAAGCAGAGCCACTGTACTGCCAGCTTTCTAGAACTGAGTGGTGTTGGGCGCTAGACTCACAGCAGGCTGAGTGGTGTGGGCACTAGACTCACAGCAGGGTGAATGGTGTGGGTGCTAGACTTGTGGCAGGCTTGAAGCAGCCAGACTGTGCAGGGGTTTACCATCCTTCTCCTTGTCCTAGTTAAGTTATTTTAATTAGTGCTGTTGAAAAACACATTAACTATTCTGATACAAACATCACAAACAGAACATGGCAAACAGAATGTGTGTGGGGCCAGGCCTACACTTGGCTCTACTTCTTACTAACTGTGTGACTCTTGGTGACATAAAACTCACTGGGATTCAGGTTCCTCAGGGTGGAGAGGTGGGGACTTGGTCAATGAGTCAACACCCATAAAGCTCTCAGAGTAGCACCTGGAAGCATTTGAACATTGGAGACTGTCATTTTTGTGATTCCTGTCAAAGTATCTAAGGCTGCCAGCTGACCAGTGGGAAGCACTAGTTTTAAATCTGGTCTGAGCTCAAAGTCAGCTCCATTGTGTGTGTGTTTATGTGGCACCCAGGATCATTCGTTCAGTCTCAGAATCTCAGATGCCTCACTGATGATTTGGACATAATAAGGACTATCTTTCAGAATTGTTACAAGGACTAAGTAACATAGTTTGTGAGCTTCCTCTATCATATGCATATGTACACAGCAACTGTTCTCCTTAACATCTTCCTTATCATAATCATTGTTTATGTAGACAAAAAGAGCACAGGGATGCAAGAAATAAAAGCCCAGGGCATGGATGAAGATGAACACAAATAAACAGAGGACTGTGCTCATGGATAACTGACCCCTTCCATCCTTACAGAAAGTAAACCTAAAAAGAGGACAAGTAAATTGGACAAAAGTATAGATGATCAATCAGGCTATGGGCTCATATTGAAGATATGAAGAGTTTTAAAGGGTTACATGTATTTTCTGTATCAGAGGTAAAATATTTAGACAGGCTCTCAAACCACAAAAGCAGATTAAAAAGAATCCTTTATACAAGCTCTAGGCATCTTCAGATGCCACTACCTTTATATACAACCTTTAGATACAACTTACCTGTCACCACCTAGATTTCTCCTTTACTGAACAAAGATTTAAGCATTAATTTAAAATGTAATTAAACAATGTCACAAAACACTCAAATTTTAAGAGGAAGAAGAAAAACATTTTGAATGTCCCAGAAATCATCACTATGGTTTTTAAACAAAATAGAAAAAGAATTACCTGCTTTCTGACACTGTACAATCTTTTCATGGACTGACTCTGCCATTTCTATGAGAAACCGGCTCTCTTGAATCATCTGTTAGAGAAAACAAATGTCAAAAGAGTGTTAGAAATCCTTAGACTAGCCCAGTGAATAGATGGGTCAGAGAGACCCAAGATCCAGTGATGGGGAGCACAGCCTCAACACGGAGGAAGGTGTAGCCCCCAGCGCTTCTAACACTAGGATGACAGTCGCCATTCTGATTATTGTTCCAGCTATGTAACACGCCATACGTGCAATAGGTACCAAATCGTAATTGTACATGCACATTGTCTACGTCCCATGTCACAGTCATGAAAACCTCTGATTCTACTACCTTACCACACAGGTTCTTCAACATCAGGTTGAATGGGATTGAGACAATGACACTGAGAACCAGTACAGAGAATCCTCTCGCAATGAGCTGTGGGCTGCTGACCCCATCAGTGAAGCTGGTAGCTCCAAGACATGGAGCTCTCATGGCCAGAGTAAGGAGTGGGTCAGATTTCCAAGAGAGGAACTCAACAGAGCTTGTAGAAAACCACACAGAAATGGCAGTCTCTGCCCTCTACATTTGGGTAGAGAGTGAAATATCCAAGGGGTGATTATTTTAGCAAATATGACGATTGTCATGCAAGTGAAGAAAAGAAAAGTCTGTATGAGTGAATACAGTGGGCTGGAGATGAAGCTGGTAACAGGTAAAGAAGCTGTGGTCATAAAGATAGGGATCAGGGTTCTTTGAAAATGCAAGACATGAGTAAAGACAACCAGTTGGTAAATTAACAATTCCTAAATTTCCAGTTATTCTTCTAATAAACTAATATGCTTCAGCTTTGCCTTCTATGTTTTTCTGTCTCAAAAATAGAATCCAAGACATGCAAGGCATTGAGTGAGCCATTTTCCTACTTTTGTGATGAATTGATACTGAACAACAGATTGTGTGTATATATATATATACATACATATATATGTATATATACCCTTCCTGATATAAAGAGATTGAAAACATTTAATAGAAAAAGACATTGAATAACAAATGTTTAGTGCCTTAATAGATTCACAGGAGTAAAAACCCACTATTTACTCATTTAACAAATTTGTATTAAGCAGCCATTTTTGGATTGAAGGATATAATGCACTGAAAAGCAAAACTATAGTTAAGTGGGAAAGTCTACTCCACTTCCTACTTTTTCAATGTATATGGTACTGAGGAATTGAAGCCCAGTCTTCGCGCATGCTAGGGTAAGCACTCTACCACTAGGCTAAGCTCCTGGCCCTAAAATCTATATTTCTCAGGTTAAAGAAATAGATCTCATGATTGCCTCTTTCTTTTTACAGAAAAAGAAACTATGACAGAAAGATGAAGAGTCCTGTCCAGAGAAAGAGAACTAATTAGTTATCAAGCTGGCAAGCTGAATGTTCAATCTCAGTATCCTGGCATATCATCTATTTCCATTTTTAAATTATCTCTCTGATTCTGCCTTATTGTGCCCCATGAGAGTATATAGGTTCACACACACAAATAACTTTTCGTATCTCAAAAATAGTCATGAAGCCCATTGGACAAGCCCATCGGAACAAATATGAGAATACACACACAACACATTTAGATCTGTCTTATGGGTGGTTGTTTTTAAAAGGATGATTGAAAATTTCCTTTGGCAATGTCTTAGCTTACATTCATTGTCCTTAGCTTTGCCCTCAAAAGAGAAGATATGACATTACCCCCTAGTAAAATCCCTTATCTACTGACTCATGGCCAGTTTTCTTTGTAGTATTTTCAATACTCCATACTGAATACAGTGGGAGGACATTTCCTGATTCCCAACATGCCACAGTCTCGGGCACAACGTGAAAAGGGAACATTCTCTTCATCACAACTAACTCTTCTATTGAGAATTTCAGCCTCATCTCTCTTAGCCAGTCTTGAATACTCATTCCTAGTGATTCCTTTTCTCTTTCATTTAAAATTTCCTCTCCTGTGATTTCTTCTCTTCTGCATACATGATCTGTGGCAATCACAGCTTTGACCCTATGCAGGACTCCACTGACCTTTGTGGGTTTAATCCCTTCATCACCAGTTACTCACTGGCTAATCCTCAATTCTCATTCTCTCCAGCTCAGAAATTTTACATGGTTATTACTCTTCTGAAAGTTCTGTGCCCCTGCTTCTCTACCTATTTCACTTTCTCTGATTCCCATATTGTCACCTTTGCCATTTCCATATCCACACCTCTAGGAATCGTCAAAGCCACATGGTCATAGACATCTACCTCTTCTTCTCTGTTCTCTCTACCGTAATGCATCCATTCTTGTAGCTATCAAATAGTCTGCATCCATGAATTATTCTAAAACCAATGAGTTTAAATCTGGTCTCTCTTCTAAATTCCAATTCCAAAGTTTCCTGGGTCAAGGTCAAAGGGCAGGGCATAGTTCTTGGAGTATGAATAGAAAGAACGGTATTGTTCCTTCAGACTTATTTTATCTGTAAAAATAAGAGACATAAAGCTATCTACATTGATCCTGACCACTTTCCCTAGGTCATGTGTTTCTAATGCTGACAGCAACAGCTCTCATAGATTAATTTATTTTATAGTATCTCAACTTACGAATGTCTGTTAAGTAAATGCCTTTTTAAAACTTATCCCTAGGAACTGAACTCAAGGCCTGGGTACTGTCCCTGACTTTTTTTTTCCTCAAGGCTAATGCTGTTCTACCACTTGGGCCACAGCTCTGCTTTTAGCTTCTTTGGTGGTTTATTGGAGACTAGAGTTTTACAGACTTTTCTGTTAGGACTGGCTTCAATTGGTGATCTCAATCTCCAAAGTAGCTAGGATTAGGTGTGATCCACCAGTACCCAGAAAAGCAGATTCCATTTATATTATCTTATACTAATTAAACTAAGCTTTTCTAATATGGAGTCCTGAAAATAAAATGAAGATAACAACATACACACCTACAAATATCTTACACTACACTCTCCATAATTTCCCCCTTAGCTATAGTATAAAGTGAAAACAATAGTCTGATTAGATCTGACATTATCAAACACATTGGGAGAGCACAAAGATTTGCATAAAAGCACCAATGATCCCCATGCTAGGCTCTACTTTGCATGTTTTAGTATGCATATATTGGTGTATTAGTATCTATAAATGAGTATATTCTCAAAACAGTCTGTACTGAACATTGTTCTTGCCCTTCCAGATCCACTCCTGCCTAGGTCTGTGTTGGGGAGGTTGGTGATTATGAGCATCACCCAGGCTAGATCCTTTGTAAGTCCTGAAATCATGCTGTCTCATCCTCTGTGCTGCATCTGTCCACAGGTGAGCCCTCATGTGCTGTCAGTCACCAAGTACCCCCACCCTACCACTTCATCCTTTTGCTTTCTTCATTGCACAGACCTGCCTGCATGCCTCTTGCAGTAGCTAGCACAGTGGCTGGCCCAAGGGAAGGGGCCCTGTCCACTTTTATCAGCTTGAATATTGCTTTCTATGTCTGGCACCATAACTCTCACTGTCCAATTTCCACGCCCTCTGAATTAACTCATTCTAAACAGAAAACATATTGCTTTGATTGGCAAAATGTAATTATATGAATCTAAGGGGCCTTAAGGACAATGACTGCATATATTATAACTGATTGTTTTCCTGGAGGAAGTGAAGACCCAGAGTGGGAAGATGGTGAGCACTTTCCTTTCAGAGACACAAGTCAGAACAAACAAGCATGTGACAAAGTTCCTAGGATTGTTCAGAAAACCCATCCTGACGGCCACAGGGCCAGTAAAACAGCAGTCCAGCTAACGGTCTCACGATGAGTGGTGTGGGGAGGAGGAGGCACTTCCAGTCAATATCCAAAGCCTTCTGTGGTTGCCTAAGTTATGGGGTGGTAATGTCTCCGGGTCCCTGCATTCTTCCTACCTCCAGCCTTGATGTGTGTCTCCTTTGAGGAAGTCATCTCTGTTTCTATTGCAGACAGGGTGCCTTTCAAAATGGTAATTCTTTAAGCAGCCATACCCTCCGTATCTTACTCTTACTTGGAAACCCTTTAATGTGAGTCTGCCCTTAAATAACTGCTTACAGAACAGGTTCTATTTCACTCATTCAAAGGGATAAATGCATTACAGATAATCTGAGTTGTTAATGACCCACAGAGACGTTTTGCAAGTTAAAAATGGGTTAAAAAAAAGTCTTCAAACTACAGTTCAAGTATCATGGGGCAAACAACATAAAATGTGTCAAGATGGGGAAGATACTCTCTAGTTTTCTGAAATTACATCAAGTAGTAAACAGTCCCATTCTATTATGAATATGATTGCTTTTCTTATTTCTTGGTGTCAAGTACAGTTGTTATAAATATAGTAATAATATTAACATGGCCTCAATAAAGCACTAAATTTTAAAAAGCCCTTGGAAGGAAATACTTTTAAATATTAAATGAGCAAATGTTTGGTAATGAATAGTAGCTACTGTGAGGTATTAAAGAACTAAATTCAGAAAAATCAATCAGGCAGACAAATTCAGGGGCAAGGTTAACAAGAATGTTTTCATCTTACTTTTCTTTGATAAGTAGCGTGTTTGGGAACACTGAAGTTCATTTGCAGCAAATATAAACTACTAGTTTGCCTGATTTCTTTCCATCAAAATTGAAATGAGCCAAACATATGTATCTATTCTGAAAGAAATTAAGGGTTCTTTTTATTCTAAATGTGTCTGTATTATTTTAGTAGTTACAAATTGTCTTCTTGGATGGTATCAATGTAGTTCATTACCATTTTCTTAAAAATCCAAACATTAAGCAACTCCAGTCTATGTTGAGGCCAGCTGGTCATTTTAGAATCCAGTCCCTGAGCCCAGGCAATAAACCCTGGATTTCCTAGCCTTACTCATCAAGTAAGTTTTTCTTAATAATCAAAATTGTAAGGGGGAATTAGACTTAATTTGATGAGGAGTTTAAAAATAAAAAATGGAATAGAAAATACAGAATTTATACTTTCTCCTTCCTGGCAATGTGCCCTGCATTTTGAATTAATGTGGTATATTTATGACAACTGGTAAAGGAATCTTGATACACTATCATTCACTAAAGCCCATAGTTTACATGAGGATCGATTCTGTACTGTACATTCTATGGGACTAGATAAGTATATAATGACATGTATTTCCTATTACATACCATATAGTTGGTTTCACTGCCTTAAAAGTTCCCTGTGCCTCTATTCTAATCCTCCCAAAAGCCACTATTCTCACCACCTCCCCAATTTTACCTTACTTTGTAAGCTTTTAGTTGAATAGGTAAGTCAGGGAACAATTCTGTCAAGGATTCAATGATCAGTGTTAAGACACCGAATACTAATTATACTCAAGTACAAGAGATAGCAAGTAGAATCTCTGTCTTTATAGTGACTAATGAGTAAAACTAAGGATAAAATAATTATCTTAAGAACCAAATAAATTATTAACAAATAACAATAAGCAAAATATTATTGACTCCTACTTCAAAGCAGGATGATGGAAAGCATACATGTGAGAGTGGCAGATAGGCTATTAGTTAGGGAAGGTGTCTTTCAGAAAATGACATTTTGGCTAAAACTAAGAGATAAGAGGCAGCTACCTATCCCTGCAAGGGAAGGATATTCTAGGGATAAAGATCTGATGTGTGTGTGTGTGTGTGGATAAAGATCTGGTGTGTGTGTGTGTGTGTGTGTGTGTGTGTGTGTGTGAGAGAGAGAGAGAGAGAGAGAGAGAGAGAGAGAGAGAGAGAGAGAGAGAGAGAGAGAGAGAGAGAGACATTCCTCTAGGGCTGGAAGTAGGTGGACAAAAGGAGACAGTGAAGCTGGAGAGGCAGGTTAACCATTCTTGTTCCATCAACATGAGGAATTTCAATTTTATCATAATTTGAAGAATTAAAGATGTCAACCAATATCATACAACTCCTAAAAGTGAAAACGCTGTTTTCATTTTCAAGGTCAATGTCATCATTTATACATCTCTTTCCCTACCTCCCTGATTCTCAAAGAATACTCAGCAGAAACCAAACCCACTGTTGTTTCCAGTCACCTCTTAAGATTTATACTCAATTCCCTGCTTTGGTAGAGAGGTCATCTCCACAGGAAACTACAAAGGAAGATTTATTTATTTCTACTTTCCATGGTCGCATCCTTTATTTTATATTTTAGAAAACTATGTTTCTGCCTGCAAGTACAAGTCTCATCTTAAAAATAAGATTTCATTTTAAGAGGTACTACTAGAAAGACAGTTCGGGGGATGTGAAGCAGAAAGCACCCAACCACAGTCCAGGTGCCTTTGTGCTATTGCAACAGGCCTAGCTCCTGGAGCTTGTTCCCTCTCCATGAATGGCTCTCCTTTCTTAGCTTACAAGAGAATAAGTGATGTCTACTGTCTGTCTCTATGGCAACTAGCACCCTAATTTCACCTCTTAGGTGGCAATTATACCTATTCACTGAACAGCTTTCAATCCCCACTTTTATGATGAAAAAAATTGATTTCTTGAAAAATGTGACATGAGCAATAAATGAACTTTTCCCCTAGCTGCAGTGGAGTGCAGTTTACAATGTGTATAGTGACTCATGAGCACAGAATACTCTGCGGGAGGTTTTCTGCTCCAACTGGAAAATATTTAGCCTACATGTCTTTCTTTGGTTGTTGTTTTTTCCCAATATTAGTCTTTTCTTCTGTAACTTTTAGTTTTATTCAGTTCTAAAAATTGGCACATTCATAATAAAAAGTGTTTGGAAGGTATAGAAAATACATAGTAAAGCAGAAACAAGAAAATAGAATTCCTTCTCTCATATGAAAATAATAGCTATTGATGTCTCGCTAGTTTTTAAATCCTATTGTGCCGAGGTTTGTTTGCAACCAGACTTTTCATAAAATATAATGTGGGCTGTTCTCCATTAAATATCCATGAGTCTAGCACATGGCTTTGATGTCTTCAAAGGAGTTTATTATGAATTCTTAAATGCTATTTAACTAATCCCTCTATGTTTGTTTTACCAAAATACAAATATTTATGAATTTCTGTATTGTATTAGAATATCCAAAGGAAGGAAAGAAGTGGAGCAAATGAATCATCATTTTGTTATCCATTTTTTCTCTAAATTATATAGCGATTTTCTTTCCCTGTAGAGGCAGATTGATTAAAATATGCATTTCCTGAAATTCTTGATCCTAAGTACATGTTGAAAAGGAAAAGGATATGCCAATTAGATGGAAAGGGAGAGTATGTTACATCCCCCCCCACTTCCCTATCTTCTCACTTCCTGTCCCCTCCTTTCTCCTCTTGCCTCTCCTCTTCTCCTTATATTTCTTTTCCCCATTTTAAGACTTGGTCTCTCACTATGTTGTCCAGATTGGCTGAAACTCCAAGGTTCATCTTCTGAGCATTAAGACCACAGACACACACCATCATGTCTGGATTACTATATTTCTATAATTTCTCTAATTAAAAAAGTTGTCACATTAACTTTTATTATTACTGCTTCTCTCATTATCATTAAACTTGTTGAGTCTTGTTTTCTTTTTTATATTATTATTTTTTTGTTGTTGGGTAATGTAGACAGGGGTTAGAGTTATATTCACCAGGTAATAGGTGCATAACTTCTCACACATTGATACCCCTTCTCATGTTTGTTTTATTAGCTAAATGGGAAGGTAGTTATGCTACAGTGCCATAATAATTACAGAAATGTATGTAATATAACTAGCATTCAATAAATGGTAAGTAAAAACAAAAAACAAAAAAAAAATATTGTAGGGGCTGGGAATGTGGCCTAGTGATAAAGTGCTTGCCTAGCATACACAAAGACCCAGGTTCAATTCCTCAGTATCACATACACAGAAAAATCAGAAGTGGTGTTGTGGCTCAAGGGGTAGGGGGATAGCCTTGAGAAAGCTCAAGGAAAAAGCCAAGGATTGGCAAAAAAAAAATGTATATACATATATATATATAGTATAGTATAGTCAAATGTCTGATAATTTCTTTTTTTGTTAGGGGAAAATGATGAACAGCTACTTTATTGCCCTAGCAAAATCTGTTTGTTATCTTCTAGTATCCATTATCTTCCTCTGGCTTAATAGTAGAAGAAACACCTTTTAGAACACAGCCCCTGGAAATCAAATCCTCCTTTGCATCCAAGTCTAACCACATATCCATTCCAGGCTTATTTTGATGTAAACAAAATGTCAGCAAACATTAAGTATGCATGCGTCCTTCAGAGGATATGCCCCCTCCTCCTCCTCATTCCTGATAGCTGAGAGTATAGATAGTATAGCTGGGACATCAACAGCCATTTTGGACCTTGAAGTTAACTTCTGTACTTTGGAGACAGGGGAGCAGAATATTAGAAAGAGGCTCCTGAGTTCTGAAGAATTCTGCAAAAGTATTTCCCTGGATGATTAATCTCCAGACTCCCTTATAGAGGAATAAAAAGGTCATATTTGTTGTTGGTGTACATTGCAACCAAGTTTAACATTGATCAAGATTAACTTGTTTTCCCCATTTTTTCTTCTTACTGATTTCTGAGTCTTCTTATTTGTTTGTAAGTATATTTTATTTGTCCTATTTTACAATTGCGTTAATTTTGTTTATATAGTTAAAATACTCCAAACCCTGGTTAATTTGAAATCTCACTGCTATATAAATGAATTACATTATACATTCACAAAACTCAGATCACAGTATTATTAGCTTAGAAATCTAAAATCTAATTTCTAGAGCATGCTTTTGCTTACCATAATAAGGTAGCATTGGGACACAGTTTGCATCTACAGATACACAAATAAAAGTGTGTATAGCAAGCTAAGATTACTCAAATCATGAGGGTGCATAAACAATTCTTTGCTAAAGCAGAGAAAAAAGATTTCCAATTTGCCATCTTTGGGGCCCCTGCATCAAGGCATTTTCTCAGAATTCTCCACTGGGACTTGGAAAATGAGTGGCCAGCTCTGCATGCCACCACCAACACAGGTCTTACAGACTAACACTCTGTGCTAGCCAGAAGGTTCCATGCCATTAAGGCTTTTCCGCACAGAGAGACCAAACCATGGAGTCACAATTTCCTACCAGATCATAAGCAGCCAGCATCTTCTTCTGCACTTCTGGAATTGCACCCACAGGCTCCAGGTAAGGAAAGCTGTCCTTCATCACAAGAAAGACTGAGGGAGTGTTGTCACTGGTGATGAGACGAGAGGACAGGGTTAACAGGCACTGCTTCAGGCTGGCAATTGGAGGGAGTCCACACAGCTCCTTAATAGACACTATGGCATTCTACAAGGAAAACAACATGGGGTCACCCATCTGACCACATGGACAAGCATTCCCAATATCCCCAGCTTCTACACAAGCACATTTGTGAACAGTAACCTTTTAAAAAAATGCCCATCAAATGTAGAACAAATTACATTATAACTAATCCAAGGATAACACAGAGCTAATAACAGTGCAGCCCCTCATCTTTCTAGATTTGTCACAAATATGTGAATGAAGCTAAGCATTGAACAATCACAGAAACTAGTACAGGCTGGGCACAAAAAGCATGCTATGTTTAAGTTGTGATGATCAGGACAACGTAATGCCAATGCATACTGGAGGCATCTCCTTTGAGTTCTCTCCTCAAGGTAGTAAGTTTTTACTGTTAATCACCCTCTGTCTCGCTGCCCAGAATGGTTGTCTTTTTCAGCCTGCACCTCATGTAAAAAAGTAATTGTGTAGATAACTATGTTTGGCTACAGTACAGTCCTTTTGAGAAAAAAATTCATTTAACATTATTTTTCATTCTTTAATAATGGACAATATCTAACCCGTTGAATGTCTCATGACTTTAGTGGCAATTTTCTATGATTTAGGCTCCAAATCAATGATTGGGGTTGATCTGGTTTAAGATTTGGTTAATCCTTAACCCAAAACAGTCTATATTAACATAATATAAATTATTAGTATTACCTAGAAAAATTTTATGATCAGCTCTTCTTAGTATATTTTAAATGTATTATTAGACATGAAAAATATATTTTAAGAATTACATAGGAACTACAAAATATACTGCTAATATGGGTATAGAAATGACTTACAACTAATCTACTACAGATATTTATAGTAGTCTCAAATTATCTCTGTAAACACCATGTAGAAGATACTGATACCTGGAGCCTATTTTTAAAATGCTCACTATAACAAATCATGCAGGCTTAAATGTTTATAATCTTTTATAATGTAAATTATGTACTATATTATTTTCCACTATTCTGACTACTTAACATCTACTTTGAGTCTATCCTAGAATTTCTCCATGAGATAATATGAAAAGGTTTACATGAATTTGTGGATTTATGGTTCAGTATCACATGAAAAAGACACACTCAGATATAAACTCTAAAAACACAGATATTCATTATCTGCAGTAATTATCGCTTATCCTTTTCAAGTGTATTTGCTAAACTGAGAACAGGGATATTTTGGTTAAGTTATATAAAAATGCTAGCTGAAGGAATAAAGTGAATACTGCAAGTACTTAATAATTGTTATTTGATGGCTTTTCAATAGCACTAGCCTAGAATAAATATATTAAGTGGTCTGAAGAAAAGTTTGCAATTCTGGGTTATGCATCAATGAAGAGAAGGAAATTAATATTGAATTTTCTCCATGTTAAAACCAGACAATTTCTAAATATTCATAATAACCTTATTATCTAAGTGTAACACTTTGTCACACTTTCTGTGGAGAAAACCGATGAGGAGTCCTGAAGCAATTGGCTTAAGACCCCACAGGAATAGATTTGATGCAGAATCTTTCAATTGAACCACATTTCTAAAAGCTGCCAACAAGTTTAAATGTTGACTTTTGTTCAGTTTGTTTTACTCTTGGATAATAATATAAACAGCTAAAAATAAATCTAATAGGCCTACATATGATTTCAAATTATCTTCCATGTTCATTCTCACAAATATATATATATACACATGTGTACATACGTATTTTGGGGGAGGATGACAGTCCTGGGGCTTGAACTCAGAGCCTGAGTGCTGTCCCTGAATTTCTTTTGTTTCATGACAGCGCTACCACTTGAACTGGCTTTTCTTGCTAATTAGAGATAAGAGTCTTACAGACTTTCCTGTCAGGTCTGATTCTGAAGCACAATCCTCAGATCTCAGATCTCATCCTCATGAGTAGCTAGGAACATATATATATATATATATATATGTTACATATATATGTAATCATGCTTTTGGAGTGTATTTTATATACAACCCACATATGCTTTGCCGCGTCACACTGTTTTGTATGTATGTTCTCATACCAATTTTATGCACCATGTGCCATGTGTATTGAATACATATTGTATTCAATATTTAGTGACAACTGATGTAGGTCAGGCCCAAGGACCACAGTTCCACAAGCAAAGCCAAAGTCTATCTGCTTTATCACAGGCAGGTTTAAACACATTTTTTGTTTGTCTGTTTTCCAAATCAGATCTTTAGTAAATCACAACGTTCACTGGCAAGATCAAGCCAGGAACAAGCAGAGTGAGGGGAGGAGAAGGGCAGCTCCTTCCTTCCTTCCTTCTTTCCTTCTTCCTTCTTTCCCTCTTTCTCTCCCTGCCTTCCTTCTTTCCCTCTCTCTCTTCCTTCCTTTCTTTCCCTCTCTTTTCCTTCCTTCCTTCCTTCCTTCCTTCCTTCCTTCCTTCCTTCCTTCCTTCCTTCCTTCCTTCCTTCCTCTCTCTCTCTGTCTCTCTCTATTCTCTCTCTCTCTCCCTTTCTCCCTCTCTTCCTACCTGCATGTTCTCTCTCATGTCTATGGCTTCTCGTAAGGGGTGGACGGCTGTCTTGAAGACGTCGTCGACCGTCTTGAGGCCAACGTTCCTGAGCGCGGTGTCTTCCCGGACCTTCTTGCCCATCCTGGCGGACAGGCTGCGCTTGGGCGCGCGGGCGCCTCCGCCACCGCTGCGGTTGGTGATGGCGACGTGGACGAAGAGGGTGGCGTGCTCCAGGACGTCGCCCACGAAGGAGCGCAGGGGCACGTGGCGGTAGCCGGGCTGCAGACACTCAAAGGGGATGGTGTACTGCCCGATGAACTCGTCCCCGATGTAGTCGTCGTCCAGGACCACGAAGCGGACCGCCGCCAGCTCGGGGAGGTTCACCTGGAACTCGAAGGTCTCGTCGAAGATGGGGTTGTCGCTGTTGTCCTGGACCGTGCGCGTCCTCTGCTCGGCGCGGTCGGCGGGCAGCCCGTGGATCTCCACGCACACGTAGGGGTCGATGACGTCCCCTTTGGCGCAGGCGCCCCGGGGCTTGGGGAAGTGCTGGCCGCTGATGACCTTGAGGCGCAGCGCCAGCGGGGACGCCCCGGGGACGGCGCCCTTGGTGTCTGCGCGGAAGTAGGACACCTCGTCCCTCATGACCGACGGCCTCAGCACGTAGCCGCAGCCCCCGTTCTGCAGGAACCAGCCGGTGTGCAGGTCCATCCTGGGCCCCGGGGTCTGGAAGTTCATGGCCACGAGCTGGCAGCCGCAGTTCCAGAAGTCCTGGGGGTTGAGGTTGCTCGAGTCGGCCCGCGCGGCGCTGGGGCGGACCCTGGACAGGAACCTCTTGTTGTGGCTGACCAGGTCCTCCGGGCACTCGCTGGCCAGGCGGCTGGCCCCGCTCTCACTGAACGAGCACACCTCCCAGGCGTTCTGGCCTCTCATGGCCAGCTCCGAGTCCCCGCGCTGGGCCGCCTGGCAGAGGGACACCAGGTCTGACAGCTCTCGGCACAGCTGCATGCGTCCAGTGGGGCGCTCCGCCTCCTCGTCCTCCTCCTCGTCGTCCGTCACCTCTCCATCCGACCCCTGTGAGTCGGCAGGTAGCTTCTTCCCCTCCACTAGGATCCTCCGCTTCAGCTTCTCCAGGGACGGCAGGTAGGACTCGGAGGGCAGGGGCGCCTCGGTGTAGAGCTGGTCGCCAAAGACGGTCCTCAGGTGCTGGACCATGACCTTCTGCTGGGGCAGAGAGCAGCGGACGCCCAGGCAGAGGATGAGCGGGTACTCCGAGGTGGCGAAGGCGAACTTGTTGATCACCTCCAGCACGCTTCGAAAAGACAGGTGCGCTGCTGCCGCCCCGGGCGCCGGGCTCCTTCCCCCGCGGAGGACCGGCTCGTCCTCCGGGCCTTCGATCACGTCCAGCTCCAGGCTACGACAGCCCATCTGCAGAGCCCTTACGTACCCGTGCAGATCGGCCGCCGGCCCCTGGCCCTGGTCCTCCGTCAGGCAGGTGTGGTGAGAGGTGCTGATGTAGTAGTGGGATAAGGGTTGAGTCATATCTTGGACAACGCTTTTGTGCTCCGGATCGAAAATGTCACATTCTGGTGACAGCAAGTACTGGGTAAAGCCGTCGATGGCCAGGAATCCTTTCTGCCGGCCCTCTTCGGAAAGTTCGTACCTCCTGATGATGTCGGAACACACGTCCTCGGTGATGTGCGCCACCCCCTGCTCGGCTTCCAGGAAGAGCATGAGGTCGTTGGCGTCCAGGTACTCTTTGTTCTTGGAGATCTGGACGAGTAAGAAGTACACTTCTGGCCGGGTGCAGAGCTCACAGAACGCCTCACAGAACTCCTCTTCCGTCACCCTCGTGGTGAGCTTCTCCTTACTCTTCTGGATTTCCTTAAACTTCAGCCTGATCTTGGATTCCTTCAGGGTGGGGTTCAGCTGTTTGATTAAGTCCACGGCCGTGTCTTCCAGCATGATCCCGTTCCCGTCCACATCTGCTGCCTCGAACATGGTCTTCAGCCACAGGATCCTCGGCGTGTTCTGGTTATCCTCCATAAAATCCAGGGGCTGCTTACTGCGAGAAACCAGGTACCGCAGTCCAGACACCCAGATGTTCGCCACATCCGCCGAGTGCGCCACCAGGTCTAGAGATTCGTAGTTCTCCCCGTGGAGAATAGAGAAGGCACAATCCTCACAAATCTGGTCAGCCAGGCCGTTGTTTCGAAACGTCTCCGTGTTCTTGCCCAGCCTGATCTCTTTAATGGCGGAGATATCGAGCTTCGCCTTGTCCAGGTCTTTCTTGGAAGGTTCCCAGCGCAAAGCTTGGAGGTCCGGATCCAGAGTGAAGAAGCGGTTGTAAATCCGAGAGTTTGGCCTGACTTTCTTCAGCTCACAGCCGGCCTGCATGAAGCTGATGCAGTCTTGCGCGCTGCTAATCTTCTTTTCCGATGGCATGCTGCTGAAAGATACCGTTTTCTTTCTCCCGCCACATTTTTGGTTTGAAGGATCCTGTCAATTAATTGGAAAAGAATGGGTCACTCTCCCTGAGGAAAAACAGAAACTCAGCAACACATTCTAAGGACTAGTCAGTCTCTACTCAACTACATTGTTTCAAGGGAGGCTAGTCTACCTTTCTAGTGTTTGGGAAAAGAGAAACTGTTGAGAGATTGAGGCTCTGTAAGAAACTTGGTTTTTTGTTTGTTTGTTTTATCAAATGCTTCTGTGTCCTTTGAATTAAAATACTACTACAAAGAAGAGAAATGTTATATGTTCATTTGAAAACATTTCTCTGGAATTTCTACCAATAGCACATCAGACTGCATCGATTCAGAATGGGCTATCTAAACAAGGTTAAGTATTTCTTGTGGCTATTTCCTTCTTATATGCACATAGGCCTTCTCTCTTAGTGTTCTTCTTAAAATATAGCTCCAGTCCTCTGAATATTCATAACTGGGAGATGGTGGATTTCACCTTAGCTTGGGAATTTCTGCCAATTCATTAACACTGCCAATATCACTTAACAATTCGTTAACACTAATCAATGCCACTTAAAACTGGGACTTTCTACTTTCCTCTGTGTAGACCATATACTCAATTTAATAATGCTTCCAACCACATCATCAATTTGGAAACAAGATTTCCAGAAACAAATTTTCCCAGAACACCTCCATTTTATAAGCATACCAAAAATACATCAAAGTGTAGAGTACAGAAGCCAAGAGCCATTGGCTCATGCCTGTAATCCTAAACTACTCAGGAGGCTGAGATCTGAGGCTCATGGTTTGAAGCCAGCCTGGGTAGGAAAGTCTGTGAGATCCTTATCATCGATAAACTACCAAAAGGCCAGAAGTAGAACTATAGCTCAAGTGATGGAGCACTAGAGCTTTGAGCAAAAGAAGCTCAGGGACAGTGCCTAAGTCCTGAGTTCATGCCCCAGGACTGGCATTCATACACACACACACACACACACACACACACACACACACACACACACACTGTAGAGTGCAATGGACATCATCTTTAGAAGAAAAATAAGTAGTCTCAAGTTGCAATTGGTTATATAACCAGAGGAGGTAAGTTACTTCTCCAAATCTTAATTTTGGCTTCTTGAATAGGAATTTGCAGCCCTTACCTAGACTATGTTGTCAATGTTCATGACTAGTTTTTATAAACTATAAGGGCTTGACAATAAGAGGATTGTTTTTATGTGCCATCAGTACAGTACATTCAATAGACTCTAGCAGTGATAACTTTGAGTTAGCAAGATGCTAATTCATTCTTGATTTGTGACTATTTAAGACAAATATTCGGTGATAAATTGATAATAATTAAAGCAGCCACGTGACACTACTATTTCCAGTACTGAAAAGTATAACCAAAGTACTATGAGTCAACACCTGCACAGTCTTGTTTCCTAGTAATAATTAGTATTTGAACTCAGAGCAGACCACTCAAAAGGCAGTGCTATGCAGGCACTCTGTCATGCTCCCTAATTATTTCTGTCTCCGTTTTTTGTTGTTGCTTTTTGGGGTCATCATGGGCTTGAACTCAGGGCATGGGTACTGTCCCTGAGCTTTTTCCCTCAAAGCTAGCACTCTACCACTTTGAGCCACAGCATCACTTCCAGTTTTCTAGTGGATAACTGAAGTGTCAAAGGCCTTTCTGCCCAGGCTGGCTTTGAACCAAGATTTTCAGATCTCAGCCTCCTGAATAGCTAAGATTTCAGGTATAAGCCATCAGCACCCAGCTCTCTGCGTGATTTTTTAAAATAGGGACTTTTTTTTTCTTTTCCTTGCCTATGCCAGTCTAGACCACAATTCTCCTACTTACAACTCCTATTTATGCTTCCCATATAGGTAAGCTGACAGATGTGCACTATCATACCCAAGCTTTCATGAGATGGAGTCTCATGAAATTATTTTTACCTTGGCTGGCCTAGAACCACAGTCTTATCTCCATTTTTTTGAGTAGCTAGGATTAAAGGCAGGAGACTCCGCTAAACTGGCATTCCTTAAAAATAAAAGTAGAATCTCTTCTCTGGGACCTCATTTAATTGTTATTGTCCATATATGCTTATCCTTTAATTCAATAAAGAAAGGTGATTTGTTTTTTAGTTGGCTAAAACTCTGCCAGTTAAAAGGAAACAAAATTTGCTTTCGTTATGGCATACAGTTGGTGTGATTCACTGAGTCAACTACACATCAGATCATCAAGTAAAAGAGCTATAAATTACCCAATTTTTATTATGGAATATTGCCTATTGGTGCTCTGGCATTTGATAACTAATCTCCTGCTTCTTCAGAGAGCTACTATTTTGAATCATCCCATAGTGGTCAATTTTCTCATCCTGAATTTAAAAATAAAAACCAGCCATCAATCTTCAGCTGCTTACACACATATGCTCTACTTAGACACATTTAAATTCATCACAAGCCACGCACTCAGAAATGTCAGATGTTTAGCTGTGCTTTCCCACACCATCAAAGCAGACACCTAATGGCTCTACTGCAAAGGGACTAATCTACCAATGAAAATAAAGAGGGAAGCTGTGAACTGCAAAGGCAAATTAGAAGATGACTCAGCTTTGCAAGCTAACCATTTGATTTGCTTTTTATACTAATGAGATATATCACATTGAACATTACTTTTATATAAGAAGATCATGTTTCAAATGGAATTATTGCCAACAGCTATAAAACCTCTGATAGTTTCTACCAAACATAAAGTGGGAAATTAGTGCCCCTCTAAATGCTGTACAGCTTCCCTGCCCTGCAAAAGCAATTGTGGACCACTTCTCCAGTCTAACACTCTGCTCTTCTCTTGAGGCACTATTTGTTTATGAAAGCAGTCATTGACACAATGTCTTTCACTTATAATCTTCTCTTTGCACAATTATCTCCTCAAATTGAGACTTTGCTCCCTGTTAAGATAGGCTTTCAGAGATATTTTTTTCATCAAATCTATGATAGAAGACACCTACATCATAACACTTGTTTCCTGCCTTGACTTGCAATTCTTACATGATTATCAAGGCAAAAGATGTGATTTTCAAGTTGTCATCTCACAGAGGACAAAATCCAAAGTTATTACAAGCCCCAAATGAGCTTAAAACTGGCCAAAGCATGTGTGAACAAGTAATTAGCTGGTCTGCTGATGAGCAGAGACAAGGTTATTTATATTAAGCTATGCTGGAAAAGATTCAGGACTCTAATATTTCTCTGCTTTTGCCATAAAGAAAGAAAATTTCCAGATCTTAAGAGCAATCTTTACTGTGTTCATAACGGTCATGTTCTGCATTGTCTTAGATGAGCTGGGAGAAGGAGCAGAAATGGTTACTTGGTGGATAGCGAGGAAGGAGTCAAGTCTCCTTCATAGTTTCTACACTAACATGGCCTCTTTGCCAGGGCCCTGCACCTCCACCCACCTTCACTTGCCTCAAGAAGATTATTGTATAGCAGTGGAGAAGAAGGGGGACTGCTAAAATAGACAGATTGAAGGAATTAAAGTATTGCTTGTGGATGCGCCTTGCTGATGAGTACAAGATGTTATGATGCCATGAAGGAACCTACAACACCCATGTAGACATTGGGAAGTGGGTCTTTGGGGCATGCTCCAAGGGAAGGCAGGCTTAGTTTCAGTTCTACTATGCTCTTTTCAGCTTGCAGCCAATCAGGTGGTTGAACTAGCTCCAGTGGTCGTAAGAGGTATCTTGGAGGTTGTTTTAAAGTAGAATTTTTATTTTTTATTAATGTTTACTACCCTATCTCTCACTCCTTCCCTTGAGTTCTTTTCTTTTAGAGCAGAATACAGCAATTGACATAAAAGCTTGAATATTTAAAAAGGAACTGCACATTAAGATGCTTTTGTCACCTCCATGGAAGATCGACTTCGTATTCTAATGGAGTACAAGCATTAGATATTGAGCTCCATGCTATTTCCTAGATTCCAAATTATCATTTCCCATAAGTAATTTTAAGAAAGCAATCCAGTTGAATGTATGTAGTCACAGAATATCTCCAAATAATACAAAAATAGTTGACATTTCAGATTTACAGTTTTCTTAAATCACTGCTTCATCAGGATTTAATTGTGGGAATTAAAAAGTCTCAAAGTAGTAAGGCAAGTTCTATTTGTTTGTTTTTAAAATGAGACATTGATTTATCCATAAGCACTATTTCTGGTAAATTCATATCATAAATATAATTTCTACATAAACACATTCTATAGAACTGATTTTGAATCCTAGAAATCATTTTGAAATAATAGGAGGGAAAAGGCAGATATTACTTCAATCTTTTTTTTTTATTATTTTCTACATTGTAGGGGATTATCTGCATTGTACTTCTCCACAGTTAAGAGTAAATACAGATCAGGGTTAAGTAAGGCTCCTCTTTCCTAAACTGAAGGAAAGATTCCCAACTCTTTAACAAATGTATTTCATTAAATAAAAAATTTAAATGTTCACAAGAGCTAAATAAATAAAATAAATTTCCATTGATGCTTGTTCTCCCCTCCCTCTGTCCGATTTGTTGAATATGCTACAAGTTCCTTAAAAAAATTCAACAAACAGAGGCTGGAAGTGTGGCATAGTGAGAATTCTTGCCTAGTATGCACAAAGCCTTTGGTTTCAATTCCTTGGTACCACATACACAGAAAAAGCAAGAAATGGTTCTATGGTTCAAGGATGGAGTGCTAGCCGTGAGAAAGCTCAAAGACAGTGCGCAGGCCCTGAGTTCAAGCCCAGGACTGGCAAAAATAAATAAATTACTCAACAAACAAAAATCTTTTTTTTTCTTTACAACAACTGATAAACCCCAGAAAAACTCAGCTCATTTGGTGCAGGCTCAGCTGTGGGTCTCATCATGAAAAATATTATTTCAATATAATGACTTCAAAGAAAATGTGTGCTGGAACATATGTTGTGAAAAACATTATTTCAATATAATGACTTCAGAGAAAATTTATGCTGGAGCATAGGAAGTATGGGCACCCTGAATGTCAGAGAAGTTTGTACTTAACATGGTTAAAATGTTAAAAATTTATCATATATGAATACACATACATAGCACATACTAAAGTATATTGAAGCATTAAATGAAAATTAAATGTGAACATGATGTGGTAAATGAACTGTACAACTTATGGGTATGGATAGGAGGGAAAACCTGGGAGGGAGCAAGGAAACAGATGACATAGTTCAAAAAGAAATACACTCATTACCTGACTTACGACGTAACTGTAACCCCTCTGTACACTACTTCTACAATAACAATAAGATATTTTTAAAAGGTAGGGGAGAATAAAACAAATAAATATATTTTTATAACAAAAAGAAAATTAAAAGTGATAAAGAAAACAATATAGCCAAGTGGTTCACGGACTTCAATCTGATGAATATGTTTAAATATCTAATTATGCAATCACATATTTATTTTGGCTAAGTTGTTTTGAATAAACAGCTTTTTGGATAGTTCTTTGTTAAGACAGAACCAATTTAGAACATCTTAATGAACAAACTCAAAACACCAAACCATGGTTGGAAGGAATCTCTTTTCCTTTGGTCAGTAGTGGGGCTTGAACTCTGGATGTGGGCACTGCCCTGAGCTCTTCAGCTCAAGGCTAGTGCTCTACCACTTGAGCCACAGCCCCACTTCCTAGAATAAATCTTTGTTTCATAATATATAATCTAGCTATATAAATCTAGTGCACCAAAGGGACGTACTTTTAGTATAAATATGGTAATATAAGTGTATGGTACTATAAGTATAATAAGTACTTTTAGTATAAATATGAAGGAAAGTTGTTTTCGAAGAATTCTCTTAGAAATGCCTCAACTGTAAGAGATTTGAGGAAACTGATAAGGCCTGGTTTTTATCTTGGCTCACTCTGGAGTTGTATCAGAAAGATAAGATGATACCAGATTTACTTTGAGCCATGATGCATTTCAGATGACTATTGGCCACAGGGCTGAAGATATCAAGTGGAAAGTCTGTTATAGGAGAAAAACTGGGAGAAATCCAGGCTGAAGTTTTGGACTTGGGAGTTCTAGCCACAGAGGAGAAAGTGAACTTGAGCATGATATTCACCTGTGAAATGACAGCATGTGGAAATGGGCTAATCTCAGAAAACATTCATATTCAGAGGCTGAGAAAAGAAAGGTAGGAAGAAAGGACAGGAGAGGGAAGAGAGGGAGTGGAGAGGGAAGGAGGGAGGGAGGGAGGGAGGGAGGGAGGGAGAGAGAGAGAGAGAGAGAGAGAGAGAGAGAGAGAGAGAGAGAGAGGGAGAGAGAGAGAGAGAGAGAGAGAGAGAACACAAGCAGGGCAGTAGAGGCTCATGCCTACAATCTTAGCTACTTGAAAAGCAGCTTCAAAAAGAGCATGAGACTCAATCTTCACAGAAGAAACTGCACATGGAGATATCTATTATCCCAGCAATGACAGGGAGACTAAAGTAAGTGGTTCATGGTCCAGGCAAGCATCTATGCAGAACCTGAGGCCTTATCTCTGAAAAGGACTAAAGGCATGCCTGAGTACTGGCGTACCTGCCTAATAAGCATGGAGGCTCTGAGTTCAAAACCCAGTACCTCAAAAAAGAAGGGAAAGGGGGGAGCAAATAGGCTGAGGAATAAGAAAACTAGCAGCAAGAGTTCTGACAGAACTCAAATTTGAAAAGAACTGGTGACAGATTATTGAGAGGCAGAAGCTAATATATCACTTAATATGTTTAAAGTGTTTTCACTTCAACAAGAAAATATCTTATATTCCCTTCAAAATAATGATGACCAAACTGTAGTTGTAGAAGAGCTGAGCTCAGGGGGTTCAGGAGAGAAAACAATGTTCTAAGGCCCTGTGGTAGGAATGATGGCCAGAGGAACTGCAATGTAATAAGGAAGGCCCAAGGACCCTGAATGAGACCGGAGGACCACACGGAAGACAGCAGAATCCTATTTTCAGAAATACTGGCTTTCTTCTCTTCGATTGGTGATCACAGAGTGGAATTCAGTTCTGATACAAATGCTTTAAGGAAAGCACTTGTTTTTGCCCAGATATACATATGTCTTTGGCAGTTGTGTAGCCTAGAAAACACCTATGCTCCCACACACAAATGAATCTTCACACAAAACTCAAGGAAATGGAATGATGACATTTGTTGCCTTCGAATTACCAATAAAAGATGGTGGAAGCTGTTGATCCATCCAATATCGCCATGCGGTCTTGATAGTTTCCATTGAGAAGTAGCTGACATCTGGCCCCAGTTCCGCTATAAAGCTGAACAGCTGTTTTATTATCCATCAATAATACACTCATTCTATACTGTCTTACAAGTCAACCGGAACAATGCATTGCTATCTGCTCACACACACAATCTTGCCAACTGAAGTTTTATGCCTTTGTTATACATTAAATAGCATTTTGTGTATAAAAGGTGATCTATCAAACAGGATGAATACATAGATAGCCACTAACTTTTGAAAATTTGCGTATCTCCTAGATATGACTCCTTTGCTGGAAAGCAAAACTAATTGATGTTTAGCAGGCAAAGCTGGAGAAGGGAAGGGTCCCTTTGGGGATGAGTTCTTAGTACCACTGACTTATTTTGTTAAACTGAGGGACTTTCCTTGTGTTACATCTCATAATATCATCAAGAAGTGGCTCTGAACACAGTATTTTTTTCTGAGTCTTCTGTATCTACCTAGTAAGGATTTTCCTGTGAGAATAACTCACATGTTATTTCCAATTCATTTGCATAGAGACAAACTGTGCATCTATTTTTATGTGCTACATGTTGCACAAATTATTTGTTCTATAAAATCATCACTAGTGCCCAAATTAATTTTGCCTGACATAAATGCTTTTCCTCCAATAATTACAGCTAGTAAAACGAGAACAGTAAAATGAATTAAAAAGTCATTGAATTTAGTAATCAGTACTATATAAAGAATGCTCTGGAATAAATAATAAAAAGCAGCCTTTAAGTAACATTAAGAATGTTTGTCAACTAACACTACAAGAGAATCTAAAAGCTGATGAGATGTACTAAAAAAAAGTTCTACCCAAATGACAGAGTAAAGGGCAATTTCTAATGTGAAGGCCTTTGAGGAAATACAACCATAAAATACCAAGCTAAGCAATGAAGTGCTCATGGTATTAGGAAAAATAATTATTATCACTTAATAAGAAAACAAAAACTACTTCCACACAGAGCTTCACTGTAATTTCATGTTAGGAAAGATCTTAAATTAGTCCAGTGTACACTTCCCGCTGCCAACAGTGTGGCATTTGTTTCAGGGACTTGGAGATGAAATCTATGGGTTTAGCCACACCACCACTGCCCCATGCCCTGTTCACACAGCATATACGCTGCTAGTCAGACTAGAAAGCATGTCACTAACCAGAATGGCACTAAATCATCCACAGTACTCATTTCCAAATGACTACCCCCTTCCCCAAGATAACTAGAATGACAAAACCAGTCACACTGAAGTTAAATCCCATCAACAACATGATAGAGAGAGAAGGGTCTTTATCATGTTTGTCACAGGCAAAACAGGCTTTGGTTGAAATTTTTGACAAAAAAACTAAACTAAAACAGGAATAAACTGTCACTAAGTAATAATAAGGGTAAGAGTAAAGGAAGAAAAACATATAACTTTCAGATTCATAATTTAGAGAATATTATATCTCAATTTACATTTAAAAATTGTATTTATTAAATGTCCTGTCTACTGTACTCCATCCACACAATACACTCCTCCATGAGTAAAACTTGGCTGGACACCTGTGGCTCACACTGTAATCCCCTCTATTCATGGGGCTGAGAGCTAAGAGCTGAGGATCTCTGGTTCAAAGCCACCCTAGGCAGGAAAGCCATGAGACTTATCTACACTTAAAACACAAACACACACACAATGGGAGGGAGAGAGACAGAGAGACACAGAGACAAAGAGACACGGAGAGAGAGAGAGAAAGAAACAGTGAGAGAGAGAGAGAGAGAGAAAGAAAGAGACAGTGAGAGAGAGAAACAGTGAGAGAGAAAGAAAGAGAGAGAGACAGTGAGAGAGAGAAACAGTGAGAGAGAGAGAAAGAAAGAGAGACAGTGAGAGAGAGAGAGAAAAACGGTGAGAGAGAGAGAGAGAGAGAGAGAGAGAGAGAGAGAGAGAGAGAGAGAGAGAGAGCATTAAAAGTGGAGCTGTGATTTAAGTGGTAGAAAACTAGCCCTGAACACAAAGGGACAGGACCCAGGCCCTGAGTTCAAGCCCACTTGAGCAGCACAAAATTTTTAAAAAAGCAAAATTATTAGGACTGGTTATGGTGGATCATACCTGTAATATCAGCTACTTGGGGAGCAGAGATGGGGATGGGGATAGTGGCTTGAGGCCAGCTTGGGCAAAGAGTTATGGAGACTTCATCTACATACCTATAATCACATATATTTGGGAAACTGTAGGTAGAAGGATTATATTCTAAGGCTAGCTTCAGACAAAAGTAGAAGACCCGGTCTGAAAAAATAACTAAAAGCAAAAAACGGCTAAGGGTATGGCTCAAGTGGTAAAGTACCTGCCTACCAAGTGCAAGATACTCACTTCAAATCCCAGTATTACTGAAGAAACAAACAAAAGGGAAATAAAATTATTAAAAATCACTGAGCATTCATTCAGATCAATCCTCACAGTTCAAGGGAAAAAAATCTGTAACATTTATTTGAAGTTTTCATTTTGTTTTTTAATCAGGACACTGAAGACCGTGGATGTGAGAGATCTGGCTAGAGGAAGCAAGGTAGAGAATGGCTATGGAAACTCCTATTGTATGCCATTGTTCCACTGATTCTTGCTATTTATGTTTTTCTTCCAGCATTAGGGCACAAAACCTGCTATTGTTTGTTGTGAAACCCCATTGACCAATGAGCTATCGCAACTCTGATCTCCCACTCAAGTCTCCAAGCATAGATGCTCCTTTATGCTATAACTGCTTTGGTGGGAAAGGCAGGAATCTTACTTCCATCTTACCAGGTTCCTCTGACATCCTTGGCAGCCTACTGTTCTCCTCAGCGCTAGAAGACAGTCACACCTCCACCTCCTGTCACCATTCTGACCTCTTACACTTCTCCAGCTGCTGCCTGCAATGCTACTCTGGCTAGTAGTGCCTTAATAACACCAGTGTGAACAAAACAAAGTAGATGCCAGTGAAGTTCATATGCAATCAATCAGGGCCTCTCAGGACTGTCTGGTTGTGATCAATCCTATTCTTCCAAGACTGCTTCATGCCCAAAGACACGACATTTCACATTAACCAGGAACCTGTGAAACACCTAACAGAGGTGCCAAGAACCAAATAGGTCTGACACTAAGACATGATTGTGACCTCCCTGACATGGCAAGGCTCCAGAATCCTCACTAAACTTGTGCCATTTGCCTACTTTGTTGTTGCTGGTGTGAGGATTCATTGTATTGTTATAAGGGTTAAATAGAATATCCCAGTTATTTCATAGGTATAAACAGAAAACAAGATGCTTTATTAGAGTCTTCATCAGCTATTGTTTTATCATTAGGTAAATCTTCAAATCTATATATTTAATTATGGCAATCTAACCAACTTGCACATTTACTTATTCTGTTTAAATGTCAGGAGGAATGGAATGTTTAAAAATAGAATTCATTTCACAAATGTTCCTGACAAAATCTCCTCTTTGTATAGTAGCCAAGTAGTCTTACTCCTTGTAACTTTTCAGTGTTTAATGGGGACATTTGTCCACAAAAATGAAGCAGAAATATATTATTTACTTTGGAATATATTATTTACCATGGAATTTTAACATGTCTTACAGTCATTAACATTAGAACAAAATATATTTAAAATGATAAAAGAACTGCCCATTATGTTTCAATATTATGTGAATTTCAACATTAGTTATTATAGCATGCTACTGGGTACTTTCAAGAAGAAAACATGTAAATAATTTACAATTTTACTGCTGTAATAGGGAATAAGAGATAAAATTAGCCTTACTTGCTTACTTGGAGAATAAAATTTTCATTAATGAAACAAAGTTTGAAAAATGGCCAACTTATAGGAAATTATGGCTTTCTGTACATCAGATAAGGAAAAGATTCCAAATTTTATGTACCACTTAAAAACTAATTGAAAAAGCATAACTATGAGCCCATGTTTCTTAGAGATTGAATCAGTGCTATTATGTAAGGGCTAGAAGTATGGCTTGAGTGGTTAGAATGCCCACAAAGCTTGAGATTTTTGAGCTCAAAAACCTCAGTGCCATAATGAAAAAGACAAACATAGATTACCATCATAGAAAAAATACAGAATATTCTGAAACAATGGCATTTCCCCTATACTTGGAAATGTCCAGTCTTCTATTAAACTAGGGCTCCTAGGCCCCAGTCAAAACATCCTATGTAAAGATCCAGAACCACAGCAAATTAAAGGAAGACTGGGTGAATGGGATTGTATCAAACTGAAGAGTTTCTACATGGCAAAGGACATACCTAGGAAGATAAATACAAAGCCCACAGAATGGAAGATGACCTTTACTAGCTATGCATCAGATAAGGGTCTCATATCTAAAATATACAAAGAGCTCATCAAAATACATCCCCCCAAAATAAATCTTACAAGAAACTACAACCCAATAAATCAATGGGCTAAAGACTTAGAGACTTTTCAGGAGTTACACTGGTTACCAAACACATGAAGAGATGTTCAACATCTCTGGTCGTAAAAGAAATGCAAACCAAAATACTGAGATTCCACCTCACTCCAGTTATGGCCATTATCGAGAAAATGAACAATAATAAATGCTGGCAGGGATGTGGCCAAAAGGGAACGCTACTACTACACTGCTGGTAGGAATGTAAATGTGTTCAAAGACTCTGGAAATGAGGTTCCTCAGAAGACTAAACACATGGTCCAGCAATTCCACTTCTGGACACTTATCCAATAGACTACATACAGGGCTACACTAAAGATATCAGCATCACAATGTTCATTGCAGCATTGTTTACCACAGCCAAGGTATGGAATCTAACCCAGAAGCCCTTCAGTGCAAGAATGGATCAAGAAAATGAGGTATACATGCACAATGGAATTCTATGCTTCCATCAGAAAGAATGATACTACACCATTCATTAAAAAATGGAAAGAATTGGAAACAATTAAATTAAGGAAAGTAAGCTGGACATGAAGAAATATAGGATGCATGGCTTCTCTCATTTGTTGTACCTGGAAAGTGCTTATGATTCTACATATAAATATACTGGATGGTAGAAGACAAAAAAATACACTTGGACATGATAAACTATTCAAGACTCTAGACATTCACACAGTGAGATGCAAAGAGGATATTCTTAGGAGAGGCTGCCAAAGGCTCAATAGCTATGGGCATATGATTGTATAAAATTATGCTTATAAAAATGAACTCCAGGAAATATAAACAAGAGGCTTCTTGTTTCTTATCTACCTTTTGCCTTGCATTTAAGTTAATCTGTTTGGGGGAGGGCAAGGGGAAGCACAGAAATGGAAAAATGCAGCAGTCACTAGGCACTATGTTGAAAATGAACTGACAACTTGTGGGGATGGAAGGTTGGGAGGGGAAAATGAAGAAAAAGAGAGAAGAGATGACACTATTCAAAAAGATGTGTATTCATTACTGGTAAATCACCTTTACAATAACAATAAGACAAACTTTCTCTTATTATGATAAAAAAATATACTGTTTGGTACTAGCTACCAAAAGCTTCAGATCAAATATCAACTTAATATGAATATCAGGATAAATCTGATTAAAGGTTTCAAGTTTTATCCATAATTTCTAAAATAGGTAAGAACCATCCAACATTTTAATCCTGGTTTCATTATTCTGGATTAACTGAATATTGTCACCTGTGCTTGTTCTAAGAACAGACAGCAGACCATAGAGAGCCAGTATACTCAGCTGTACACACCTCTTTAAAGTAAGCTCTATCTTCACTTACCACTGATCCTCAGTGACGTCTCCATTGTCAAAGTGGGAAACAAATCCATTCTTTGAATTTATAAATATATAAAAGGAAGGTATGTAAGGACAGTTCTTATTTGAGATAATAAATTTTAAATCCCATAAATGTCATACCAAGAATGACTGAAATAATTACATGTATTAAAAAAGAAACAAATGCTTCAAAAGTTAATTTTATTCTGGTAATGTAAGACTAAACCAACATTAGGCAATCCATCAACATAATTCAATAAGTTAAAAGGTTAAAAGAAAAGCATCAAATAGGTCTAAGAGATAAATTATAAAATAACTATAACTTACCCCAAAGACATTTGGAGAAACATATCAATTCTCAATACAATTCCCTGTAAGTGAGGGGGAACGTCCTTAAGTTTGATTCAATACTATGTCAGGATCCAAGAGAAATTTTGAAGAATTCTCATTAAAGTATAAAAACAAATCCAGATATATGTCTATGTTTTTACACTCCATTTGAACATAATGTTAAGTAATTAAGACAATACAAAGAGGTGAAGAAAGGAATTATGTACAAAAATATTATAAAGGTGATGACAGACCACTCTTGCTTACAAAAAATACATCTACTAGAATATCCAAAAAGATCATCTGAGCAAACTATTAGCACAAAAAACTAATAATGATGAAGTGTGACATAAATGTGCAAAAATTAATAGCCATCTTATAGCCCAACTAGTTCTAAAGGTAATGGCAGCAGCAAGTGGGTGGAAGGGTAACTCTAATAAAATAACAATGAGTGAACATAAGATATTTGCAAAATCTATATACAGGTTTTCATTTCACTTGAAAGGGGAAAATTGAATAAATAAAAATAAAACATTACTAGAAACATTATACAAGCAAAACTCAAAGTCTCCAGTAATTAGTAGACAAATAAAATAAAATTGTATTAGCAAAAATCTCAACAGGATTGTGGTAGAGAAGGCATTTGAAATAACAAAGGAAACAGTACACTATTTCAATATTAATGTTAAAAAGTCACTTTTAATTTGAATAAAGACATCCTAGATTTATGCTTTATGTAAGAATAAAAATTAATTTCATATGAGTTGCATATTACATAATACACAGAAAAAAAGGAAAAAATTATTTGTTTTCCCCCCTTCCCTATCCTATTTCAAATAACCAGATAGACAATATATACAATATATTAGATAACAAGGTAAAATGATGTAACAATATGAAATGAAAGCTTATTTATATAGGACCAGTCTGACAGAATATATTTTACCTGAAAATAATGGTTATCTCTAAGGGAACAGAACAGATATTACAGAATTTACGAAAAAGTACATCAAAGATGTTTCCATACTCAAGACATTAGTCCTACACTTACCTTATTTATTATCAGAAGGATGAACTTTGTAAAGATACTTAAATCTATATTTGCTTGACTTTTTGATACTTAACTAAAGTAGTAAAAATTTCAAAGTCCATGGGCTGTATTTAATTAAAATAATTACTCTGAATCCTTAAATTAAATATAACTCTTTACATATGTATCATTCATAGGAGTAGTCAGTGTAGTCCTAATGTAATTTGGCAAAATAGCCATTAAAAATTATGACAAAGCTGGGCCCCAGGGGCTCATGCTACACAGGAAGATGAGATCTGAAAATCGAGGTTTGAAGCAAGCCAGGGCTGAAAAACCCAAGAGATTCTTATCATCAACTAAGCATTAAAAAGCTGATAGTGGAGATGGATTCTGGTGGTTCACGCCTATAATCCTAGCTACTCAGGAGGCTGAAATGGTCATGACTCAAAGGCTAGTCATGGTTCAAGGCCAACCTGGGCAGCAAAGTTCCTAGGAGACTCTTATCTCCAATTAATCACTCAAAAACTGGAAGGGATACTATAGCTCAAGTGGTAGAGCCACTAGCCTGGAGCAAAAATGCTCAGGAACAGTGCCTAGGACCTGAGTTAAAGCTCTAAAACCAACAAAAACAAAAGCTGAAAGTAGAAATGTGGTTCAAATGGTAGAGCACCAGCCATAGACAATATTTTAAAACCTTCATGACAAACCTTTTGATTGAGAATTTTTAAAGAAGTTTAAACTTTAGAACAAGGTAAAAAAAATCATTTCCAAGACACAATTCATTTAATAATGTCTCGGTGAAAGTCTCATGTTCAAAAAAAAAAATCAGTTTAAATGATGCATCACATCTCCTCCCCAATTAAACTTTCTACTTTTAGCTTTGGAAAATATACATGGATGAACATCCTCAGAGGAGGAAAAGGAGATTAAACTGATATTTGTTCACTAATTTTTAAGATTTTTTATTGTAATTAATAGAAGGGTTACATTATATTCACCAGATAGAAGGTGCATTACTTCGCAAACATTGATACCCTTTCTCATGACATGGTCCCCATTTTCTCCTCCCCTTCCCCCCACTCATCTTGATTTCCCCCTTCCCTATCCAATTTCAAATAACCAATTAAGCACATATAAAATATATCAGATAAAAAGGTGAAATATTGTAACAATATGAGATAACCAAGGGACAACAAAAGATATGAGAGATAACATAGTACATTAAGGACAACAGTTACTCATTATATGGCTTTTGTTTCCTTTCCTAGAGGTCCTTATATTTAGTGTCATACTATATGGCCTTATGTCTCTAGATTTTGTTCTATTGTAAATCTCTGCTAGGAGAGCCCAAGGTTCCTACTAATTAGGACAAATGAGGGAGACTATTGGGCCTATGTTCCTTTGAGTCTGGCTTACTTCACTTAATATGATTTTTTCTAAGACTTTCCATTTCCTTACAAATGGGGTAATGTCATTCTTTCTAACAGCAGCATAGAATTCCATTGTGTATAAATACCACATCTTGTTGATCCACACTCATCAACTGAGGGACATCTGGGTTGGTTCCATATCTTTGCTATGGTTAATATCTTCACTAATTTTTTTTGCCAGTCCTGGGCTTGAGCTCAGGGCCTGAGCACTGTCCTTGGACTTTCTCAAGGCTAGAGCTCTACCACTTGAGCCTCAGCACCACTTCCGGCTTTTTTCTATATGTGGTTCCGAGGAATCGAACCTGGGTCTTCATGCATGCTAAGCAAGCACTTTAACCACTGGGCCAAACTCCCAGCCCCAAATTTTTTAAATCATTTTGATTTCAGTGAAAGATCCTTCACTTAGGATGAAATTGAAATTGGCTATATTATATCTTAAATTAACCCAGCAAAAACTCCACCTTGATTATACAGAGTACATATCACAACTGTTCGTTTCTCAGACTTCTTCAACACAGAGTGTAGTTTTCAAAGCTGGACCACATAGTTTTCACTTTGGTGCCATCCTGATTCTCAGAGCTGGATATCTATATAAGATTGTTCAGTTTATCAAAGCCTATTTGCATTTTCATTTGTGGATGCAGTGACTGGCACAGTCCCTGAGAGGATAACCTCCTAATACAGCCACTAATGTTCCCTGAAAAGGATGAGACGATAATCCCTGAGAGTATGAATCCCATGTTGTGAAGCTAAAGAAAAATATTCATATTACAGAGTCTTCTTTAGTATTTAATCATAAAGGGGATCATAAAAAATAAGGATTTCAAGCCATGCTGGGCCAATTAAATGAAACTTTTTTCAAAGTACTATTTTATCTTCTAGATCTTGTTTAAATTATCAGCACAAAATATTAAAGTCATTTATTATTATAGAACTGGTAGAATGACAGGGAAATAAAGTACTTAATGAAATCATTTATAATCTATAATCATTTCCTAAAATAGCATTTCTACAAAACACTTAGCAATGAAAAAGTACAGTCATTTACAAATAGATTAGAGATGAGTCTCTAATTAATCTCTTTGAAAAAGAGACTTGACAACTCAACAAATTTAAACTTGAGTAGCATGCCTATCGGCAATACTTATAAAGAATTAAAAAGGAAATCCATAATGAATTCATTACATCTACTTGTTCTCATATTACTATCTCGAGGTGGTCTCTGAATAATAACGTGTATAAACTGAGAGGTGACAGCTAGCCCTATCTATGAGAGTGACTATAGTCAGTACTTTAAGAAACTCCAAGTAAAATCATAGCATGGCAATGGAAAATCGAAAAGAAAGAAAAAAAGGGTAAGAGCATCTCATATTTCTAAGAAATTTTATACTTTTCGAAGGCTTTGCAAATGTGTTTTTAATGAGATTCAAAAATGAGAAAGCCGGGGCATGAAGGCTGAATAATGTGCCAAAAACATATAAATCGGTGGAAGAATAAGATGCCAAACCCACACATTCCTATTCTTGGTTGGACTTCTTTCTAATGCTTACATGGACTCTACATTCTACTACTATACTTGTTTCTGAATATTTTATCACCTTTCACCATGGTAAGTCACACAAGTTATACAGCTATTGCTATTTCCTCTCACAATCCTTAGATAAAAGGAGCTATCACGTAGACTCGTGATCTAGTATAGTGCTCTCTGTTCCTCACCAAAAAGCCTCCATCAGATAAGATACAGAATGGAAAAATCCCTCATCATCTGAAATTTTTATTTGTAGAGTACCTACTGAGCAACAGTCACTGAGATGAGTATCTAATGGCAGCACCAGAATGGCACCTGTGATAGAAAGATGTTTTTACTTGCTTGGGTACTGGTGGCTCCTATCTGTAATCTTAGTTACCTGGGAGGGGAGGTTGAAATGGGGAGGCCTGTGGTTTGAGGCCTGCCCAGGCACATATGTGAGAACAATAGCTGGGTATGGTGGGTGGCATGCAGTTATCAAGATACCAGTCAAATGGGAAACTGAAACTGAGAAGAACACAGATGGATGCTGGTGTAAGCAGAAAAATCCAGGAGGCTCCATCTTAGTGGAAGAAGCTGGGTGTGGTAGCATATACCTGTCATCACTGCTATGGCAAGAAGTACAAAAATAGGAGAATCACAGTCCAGCTATGCACCAGTTTATCTAAAAAATAACCAGTGCATAAAAATGAAGGCACAGCTCAACAGTAGAGCACCCACCTACAAGTGTCAAGCCTGAGTTCAAAACCCAGAGGGATGGCCCTGGAGAACAGGAAGTAGAAGCCAAACAACTAATATGAAGAGAATGTTTGCTAATCAATTAGACAAAGACTAGAACTGAAAGAAAGGTAACAGTGGAAAGGTACATCAATAAAATAGAAGTTGTTCTTGCTGTACAAAAACAGGGAAGAAAGATGGAATCACTGAAGGTAAAAATGAAGAAATAACTGGGAAGGATAAGAGAGGGGAAAAGAAGAGATCCAGAGCTCAGAGTTCACTCAGATTTAATAATGGAAACTCCTCCCCTATCCTAGAAAAGAACAAGAGGATGACAGCAGAAGATGACAGAACAAATAGTAGTAAAATAACAGAATTTCCCCTTAGCTGCAACATATTTTATCTAGTAAAAGTGAAGGAGGCAGAGGAAACGAGAGGTTTGGCAAGTAAGAAGAGGTAATCTGTTTTGCTAGATTAGCCTCCATTCACACTTTCTGAATTTCATCTTAGGGAATCACTTTCCTCATTCTCAGTCTATGATCCTGAGAGGCAGGCCAAGAGGTATTTCCACTCTCTTTCCTTCTCCCATTACTCTTGCCTCTAACCTGGATACTGGCACTAAAAACCAAAGCATGTCCAGTCCTTCTGGACAGTCCTAGAAAGGAGTCCCCTAGGGCTTTGCGTAAGAGACAATTTTGAACCTCCAAATACCCATCCTGAAGTCACCTGAAGCAGCGCTGAGAAACACAGAACTGAAGAACAAAGAGGTGTAGGGAGAGGGTTCTGAGGACGTTTTGTTGCTCCAGATTTAACTATATACTTCCAGACATAATAGTTATTGAGCCCAAATATTTTCTGCTTGAGAATGGTGTGTTTGAATTAAAGATACTCGCAAGCAAAGACATTCTGACAGATTGCTAGACTTCCTGAAGAGAGCAGAAAAATGAGTCAGTAGAGAAAACGCAGTCAGGTCCTTCGTGGCTGGTTATCATGAATTTACAGTGACATAAACCTTATGATTTCTGTTGTTTACATCACTGTTTTCTGAAATTTTCAGTCATGAAGTGTAATGCTGTTACTTAGAATAATTGGCAATTTAATATGGCCACTACTAATATATAAAATTATTTTTAAATAAAAGTGTTTATAGAGATGTTTTCTCTTTTCTCCAGCTTTATTTAAAAGGACATAAAAAGGAAATACTTCAGTGTCTTAATACCTAGATTGGCAAATCACAACTTAAATTTCTTCTAAGTTTTTATCCAAAATAAAGCAGAGGCTGATGACATTTGCCTTAAGTCTAGCCAAGTGACAAAACGGGCCCCAGATAATCTATAAAGTTATTTAATAGCCACAAACCGGTGCAATAATTCAAATTAATTCATTGCCAGAGGAGCGCTGTTTTCTCTCTTTCAAGACAATAAAGCAAACATTTGCAGTTGCTCAATCACCATCCTTGTACAAGTCAGTGACAACTCTTTGATGGATGACAAAAGAAACATACAGAAGTAGAATGACAAAATAATGAGTCATTGATATGTCAAGTATCTGAAGAAGCTTACAAAAAGCTACTGTGAAGAATATAAGGGAAAATCATTTTGTACAGTGAATCTAAATTCAGTGAAAGTGATTTCATTAAATTAGCATTTATCAAGAAGTTGTTGGAGAGAATGCTGTAGAAAGGATTTGAAATCTCCATTTTGACTAGAAAAGTGACTGGTCTCAATCATCCTAAATTGAGTGTACCCTTTGGCTTGAGAAATTTTCTAAACCAAAGAAAGGAGCTTTCCCATAGTTTCTGGCAGTGACTTCTAAATGTTTAGAAAGGACTACCAGAAAAGAAGATACATAGTTTCTCTTTATATTATTCTGATTTGCTAAATATTCCTTAGCTACCAATTGAAGTGATAAACATCAAGACATTTTAGTTATTCATATCTTTAAATGACAATTATCCAATAGAGAACAGAACCACAGAGAGCTTGTTGGTGTGCTTAGAACTGGGAAAAGGTAGGGACTCTGTTTCCATTTTGTCAGCTGCTCCATCTCTAGCAGCCAGTGTTCTTACATTAACTTCCTTATTCACAGGGGACATGTGGCTGCCTCTCACAGTTCCCTGAGAATAAATGTCCTTACCATCTAGGACTATGCAGAATACTGTGTAGACACTGGAGAAATATTTGCTAAAATAAAGGCTTCTAAAGTCCCACGGTGAGTATAACTGTGTCACAATCACTAGGCTAACAGTCCTAACAGGTGAAATCTAGATTTGAGCCCACCATTCAGCTCTAGGAACTTTGCTTTAAACCACAAGTCAAAGAGTTATATTCCATGAGAACACTATCTCCATAGAGCACAAAGTTCCTGTGTGAACACTGATTTATGTGTGAGAGACAGTGCTGGGACTTGAATTCAATGCCCGTCGTGCTGAATCTCAACTTTTAAGCTCAAACTAGTGCTGTACCACTTGAGCCACAGCTCCACGCTTGACTTTTTGCTAATTTATTGGCAATAAGAGTCTCATAGACTTTCCTGCTTGGGCTGTTTGAACTTTCATCCTCAGATCTCAGCCTCAGGATTACAGGCAAGAGCCACCTGGCACCTAACTTGAACACTGATTTTTTTTTTTTTACACTCCACTTTTTACTTTTATTTATTTATTTATTTATTTTTATTTTTTGCCAGTCCTGGGCTTAAGCTCAGGGCCTGAGAACTGTCCTTGGACTTTCTCAAGACTAGAGCTCTACCACTTGAGCCTCAGCACCACTCTGCTTTTTAATACCCACATTGCCTTTTATTTCTAAATAAGGAAAGAAAAATATACTTCTCCAAAAAATGTTTGATTTCCAAGAAAAGCTAATGAAACAGAGCACATATATTTAAGATAGTTTGAACCTTAACTATAAGGACTATAGTTTTCCCCCACTTGGAATTCAACTAAAATGACAAACACCATTACTCATGTATAAGGGGGTCATGCCCTCAACTGACATGACAAACATCTCTCAGATTATTGGTTTCTCAGTTCCAGTGTTATTTTCTTCTCTCCTATGTCTTTCAGAATTGTGACAGTCATGGTTCAGACAAAGCATTAATATTAATCTCTATCATACTCCAGCATTCAAGTGACCTCCCTTCTTGCCTCACAACATTAAGTTAGTTTGACTTTCAATAAATTCCTGACTTGACTTCAGAATAGGCTGTTTCCTAGAATCTAGGCATTCTAGTACACAATTATTATTTTGTGGACCACATATCCGCCCCCTTGTGCACACCCATCAGCGTTCCTTACTGTCATCTCTATGTCTTCCTTCTCAGGTTCTCAATATTTATCAGCGTGATGTTCATTGCATGCCCTGATAATAATGTATTGCTGTCTTTTTCTAACCTGATGGAAACATAGAGTCTGCGAATATTTTAATAAACTACCTTGGGATCTTTATATTATTGGGTAAGATAGGGACTGGGAACCTTTTGCTATAAACTCACCCTTATCCTCTGAACCCCCAAATTTCTGAACCCTAAGAAAAATATTTGTATACGTATAAATAACTTGTTTCAATGTATCTTTTTTAAAAAATGAAAAATAGAGGAAGAAGAGAAAAATGTTCAAGGAGATAAAGAAACTTCACTACGTTTTCTAAGGAAAACTGGGATTGGAACATAGATGTGTTCCAATCCCATTCTTTCTACCATATCAGTGGTTTCCAAAGGGTAAGCTCTGGACTGGCAGCCACACCATTACCAGGATTCTTATTAAATACCCAAGCCCTACTAGACTCATTGAATCCCTTTATGGCACACATTATAAGTAGTACAAATTATACTGGAAAATAAATTTGCAACCTAGGCACATTATCCAATGTTCAAGAAACAACAGAAATTCTACCTGAAAGGTTATAAATGTAAAAGTCACTAATTAATGAAGTGCAATTTCTAGATAAAATGTTTACAGTCCTTACACTTCCCAGAAGTGATCAGTGGCCTTTTAGTAATTACTCTTTTCACATTTAACCTACTGCCACACACTGAAATACTAATTATCATTATACCTCGTCATTTTCAGGAGCAGATGGAACTACAGCTCAACAGTGGGACACACTCAATACTAATCATTACACTTGGCTGGTTGAACTGGCAGTCCTTGTTGCCGGTTAAGATTTGTTCACCCCTTTGTAGGTTACCGAGAAAGTCCTTCCTAAGTCCTATAGAGAGTTGCTGATTTAGTGATGTTGATAAACACTTTCTACTACTAATCGCAATATCTGCCACATCAACATTAGTGTATTTTTGAGACAAGCCACATTCCCTATATTCACTGTACTTAATGGCACTTCATTTCTTATTAGTATTTTTATTGTCTTTAAGTACTTGTCTAAAGGGATTTCAGTATTTCAGCCTGTGGGTACAATGCATCTTGATCAATGCCACCCTTTTCATTTTCTCCCATTTCAGTGGTACTTTAGGGAAGGTGACATAAGATATCAAGTGATCTGAGAAAATGCAGTCTATACCACTATCTTGTAACAAGAACTTCAACACTACTATTGAAAAACAGAAAAACAGAAACTATTGTAAACAGAAATATCTGCACAATAGAATCTAAGTGTTTACAAAACATAAATTTTAAACACTTCAATCAAAAAAAGGTGTGTGTGTGTGTGTGTGTGTGTGTGTGTGTGTGTGTGTGTATGTGCATGCCCATGTGTGTGTGTGCGTGAGCGTTGCATGTGAGCTCTTTGTTTCTTGTGAAGGTGGCAGGGAAAGAAAGCAAGAAAGAGTCCATCATGATTTCAAGAACATGCATGTAGGCCTTTGAATTCTCATCAGCTGTCTCCATGGACAAACTGTCAGGAGAGGAGTAAAAAGGAGTCTGAATGTTCAGACTCACCCACAACCACTGTGGCAGCTTGGCGGGAAAACCCATCTGAAACCAGCTTAGCAAGCAGCTCATTTGAGTGGGAGTGTGCTGAACACGGCAATATTCACTCGTTTCCAGATGCAAAAGCTTGTAGAAATGTGCTAAATTTAGCTCCTGGAGTGACTTAATGGAAACACAATCTGTGAACATTTTACTGAATACAGAAGTTGAGTCCATCGTCCTTACCTTAGTCACTAAGTCAGCACATGTCTTGCTGTGGTGACCAAGGCAGAAAGGAAATGCATTTGACTTTTATTGAAAACCAAAAGTTTTATATGTCTGTATTATAAATGGAATAGTGGTTTCAGGTTTCTTTATATTTTAAGGAGACAGGAAAGAGGACTAGTGGTTGTGTACAATGGCCTCTCATCCAGCAAGGCATCAGATATTTGTGAATTATAAAAAAAAACATACATTACCCTGCTTGTGGACATGCAGAAGGACATGCAGCTAGACATTCTTGTGGCTCTACCGACCTCCACACCCTCAGAGACTGGGGGTATTGTGGTCTGGCTCCAGCTGCTCAGCCCAATACCCAAATCCTCTGTTCCACATGTGTGTATGGAGGCCCTCGGTCTAATGCTGTCTGCTAGGGATGTTTAGCTACATTCCAAACATCACATTCAGAATCTTTCCCAGTTTCCTTAGAAATCCACATATAAGTAAGCTTCATGATTTCACTAAAGATTCTGTGTGTGTGTGTGTGTGTGTGTGTGTGTGTGTGAGAGAGAGAGAGAGAGAGAGAGAGAGAGAGAGAGAGAGAGAGAGAGAGAGAGAGAGAGAGAGTATCTGATGGAGGCGCTGGGGTGGTAGCTGACAGCCATTGGCTTCCACTCCACTCTTCCGTCTTCTCTCAATTCCTTTATCTTTATCTAGTCACTTCCTCAAGACCTCTTCTTCCCCTAGCAAGCAAAGTAATCCTTTCTCCCGAAGGAAATGTCTCGCCTAAGCAAAAGAGATAGTATCTATCAGACATACAGATCTTCAATTTTTCTTTTTATATACCCCACAAATTTTGTGCCTATCAATTCACAGATGAGAAAGAGACCATTATCAGAACATCTCGTGCATTTTCATACATAGTCACATGTGCTCAAAAAGGAGAGGTTGCTTAACCCTAAAAGCGCAGATAGCTCCAGACAAAATCATTTGGATGAAGGTAAGGGCAGCTGCTTGAACTACAGACCTATTATCCAAGAGGGGCAAATGTTCAGCAGCCACCAAGTGACTGTTCAGGAGTAGTAATTATACAACTCCACTAGAGCTCAGGATTTGTCTTGAGGGCTATAGGTGATGAAAGAGCATATATTCATGAAAACCACGGACGGAGGTGTCCAGGATCCTCGCCTGTGCATTCTTTAGAAATCGTTAAGAGAAGAAAAGAAAAAGAAAGCCATAGGCTGCTCCATTATCAATTTTCATATTAATATATAATCCCCACTATTTCATTCCTCTCTTTTCTAGGCCTGGTTGGAAGAAGAGAGACACTAGAATGAAACAAAATGAAAGAATCACATATATAATTGTTTTGTGGAGACCTAAAGGAAAAAAAATAGACGTAAGTCCTGTTTTGATCATAGCTAACATAGTTTGCTGTGATACTTAGTAAAACAAAGCAGAGCACCTCCTTATATAGAATATAATTAAAATACTTCATTTTTAATGTTTTAAACTATTCTCTTTAAATGATTTTGAATGCTTAAAGAATCTCAGCAGTGTGGCAATTGTGTTTGACACTTTTTATTTCTGAAAATGCTTTCTTGTGATTTAACTATAAGGTAATATTATTATGATATTATGTGAATATGTAAATTCATATACTGAAATGAGTGCTTCCTTCCTCAAGGAAACATACTCAATTTGGAATGCAGCTTTTTCTTGAATATATTCTATTATAAAAAAATAAATTTCTGGAGGAACATAGGCTCAATGGTTTCCCTCATTTGTCCTAATCATTAGAAACCTTGGGCTCTCGTAGCAGAAATTTACAATAGAACAAAGCCTAGATACATAAAGCCATATAGAATGATGCTAAATGAAAGGACCTCCAGGATATAGAAACAAAAGCCATATAACGAGTGATTATTGTTCTTAATGTATTATGTTATCTCTCATCTCTTTTGCTGTCCCTTGGTTATCCATATTGTTACAGTATTTCACCTTGTTATCTGATATATTGGATATATGCATATTTGGTTATTTGAAATCAAATAGGGAAGGGGGAAAACAAGATGAGGGTCAAGGGTGGGGGCGGGAAATGGGGACCAAGACATGAGAAAGGGTACCAATATATGTGAAGTAATGCACCCTCAATCTGGTGAATATAATGTAACCCTTCTATTAATTACAATAAAAATATATGGAAAAATAAATTTCTGGGTATCAAATTATAGAAAAACAAGGTCTAACATTAGAGAAAGATATTAAAAAGTAGGTGAGATGCAACCAAAATCACAGAAATCGAAAAACCACTATCTGTATAGTTTAGCAAGCATCTTTCCATCTGTTTATTTATGCAAATCGGTTACACAAATATAAAATCATAAAAATGTCACCATAACCATATGCAGTTCCATGACTGTTTTTATTCTACCTTATACATTTTTAAATGTATCATATTGTTACTGTAGAGGTGATGTACAGAGGGGTTACAGTTACATAAGTCAGGTAGTAAGTGCCTTTCCTTTTGAACCATGTCACCCCTTCCCTTGCTCTAAGATTTTCCCTCCCATCCCAACTTACTTCCAGCTTTGGGGTGGTGAATGGATTAGAAGAGTCTCACAGATTTTCCTGCTTCCTCTGACTTTCTACCATGATCAGCAGATCTCACCCGAGTAGCTAAAATTCTAGGCGTGAACCACCAGCACCCAGTCACCACAGGCCTCTTTTAAAGAGAAAATTAGCAGGCTTTGAGTAAAGCAGACTGGTTTGTTTCTACAATGATTTTTCCCACATATTCAATAAACTTCTATAATATTCATCCTCCATCACCACCCGCTTCCTCCCTCTTCTACTTTTTCACTCTACTACAAAGAAATACTACAAGGGATGCCTATTACCAAAAAAAAAGGACATAATTTATACATTTTGATGGATTTTTTTTACAAACTATACTGCAGAACTGAAATTGGTGTTTTGCTTTTCCTTTTAATGCTGCTTTTCTATTCACTATGGAACTATGAAAAAAATCATCTCTTGGAATCTATCAAAAAAGATGATAATACCTGTTTTGTAGATATGCCAAGAGAAAGAAATCAAACAAAGCATCTAAGGCACAGGGAGTAAATGCTAATTTCTTCCTGCCTCTCCTCACGACCAAATCTCACCAACCCCTTCTCTCACCATCCCAGCACCACCTAAGCGCCTGGGACCCCTTGTTCCAACACTGCTCACATTATGAATCTCCCAAATGTAAAATGAGGGCTTCATGTCTGAGAGAAATATAATCACATGAAGGATCCTAATTTAGAACCACAAAGCATTAACCACTAAAAAGAGTCTCATCTCCATTAAGAAAAGCGATTGTTAGAATGATTCACGCACTTAGTTCTGCTGCTTGCTAAGTGTCATTAAGAATATAATGAAATGCAAAGCTCCCTGAGTATTCATAAGGGCACCCACACATGCCAGGTGCAAGTTGAGCCAACAGTAAACTGTGCACTATATCCTCAAGCGTAAAACTACATCTTTATTCAGGATGCCAACATCAAGGGGGGAAATGGAATGTGTTTTTTTTTGCCATTGCTGCTAAAGTGTCTTCAGGTGCAGAATGTATCTAGGAGTCCAGATGAGAGTCAGCAGTGCTCAGAAGAACTTCAAAATGTTATCTAAGCTACAAAATGTCAGTCATCACTCATGGACAACTGTATAGAGAAATCAGTAGTAATGCACATGTGAATAGCACACAAAAATAATTTTAGAAAACAACTACCATTAATTTCTGTGCCAGGCTTTCTGTTATATAGCTCTCTCACACATTATCTTCTTTTCCTCCACAAATTGTCTCTGTGAGGGTTCATTATCCTTGTTTTGCAGATGAAGAAACTGAGGCTTAAATTAAGGAAAATGTCTTTGTTCTCTCTGATAATTGCATACAAAGCATTGCACATTTTCTGTTGTGTGCAGTGATTTCTAGTCAATCCCTTTCTAGGGGTGGGGTGGGCTAATAAAGTCTTGAATTGTAAAGGAGGAAAAATGGCAAAAAAAAAAAGATTTCCAAGATGGAAATTTTCATTGCTAGGATTTTGGTTGTGACCTTAATTTTTTATAAGTAACTATTTTAAAAAATAATAAGATAAAGAATATAAACACATGGAAATGTTATTGAAATGGCCGTTGTCTATATTTTTGTCCATTTCTTTGAACGCTTTCCATTTCAAAATCAAAACAGAGACATCTTTGTAGAACTACCATCCAATCGAAAGCCAAGCGGTGGTGAAAATTTCCTATGGAAATTTTAATAATCCCTTTCTTTCCAAAGCCAATTATTTCTTTTCCTGCTTGGAACCAGCCCACCCTATTTGACTTCCAGCCATGAGCTTGGAGGTTGGTGTAGAGCTGTAATGAGCAGATGCTGCCAGCATGTCAGATTCTACTGTGTTGGTGTGATTGCTGATCAAGGTGATAAAACAGGGATTAGCCTCATCCACATCACCACAAATAAATGTGATTTTTATGACAGGCCTGGTGCTCTCCCCATTTATTAGGAAGGAAAGGAAGAGATGGTAGCTAGATACCCATTATCAAAAACCATGCTTGCTCCCCAGGGACAGCAATTGATTTAAATTTCATATTTAGGATATTGAGAGATAAACAGCCTTCATTAACATAAACATTAGTCCCAGAAGCATGTTGCACCTCATCATACTTGAGAGAACTTATATACATGCTTTTCTTCAACGAGTTGGGAGCTAGTGGGAGGGGAACAAAATAAAAGGATTGCAAAGTTACAGAACATTGCATTTAAAGAGCAAATGTGTCAATAGTTCAGTCAGCTACAGATTACCTGGAAGTTATACATAATGTGACACAAGGATATCTAGAATATTCAATCTCTCCAGTCAGTCTTCTCTCTGTCTCTGTCTCTCCCCCCCCCTTCCTTCTTATATGCACACACACTAAAGACTTGACCAGTAGTCTTTGAGGTTTGTGAATATTATGAGTTTACAAGTTAAAATTAATTGGTTTATGTGTTTTTCATCCCCAAGTTGCTACAAGACAGGAAAGGTTATGTTTGTAGAAGGCAGGTCAGAGAGCTAGCTGTTTCTTCCCATAACCTTCGACCTGTACAACGTGACTGAAAATATCTGGCAAGTGCATTTGGGAAGAGTTTCCTGTTTGTCTTCATTTATTGGAGTCTTCCTTTTTTTCCCAACACATATATAACACAACACAAGGGGTCAGGAATTTGGCCTAGTGGATAAAGTGCTTGCCTAGCATGCACAAAGACCCGGGTTCGATTTCTTGGTACCACATACATAGAAAAAAGCCATAAGTGATGCTGAGACTCAAGTGGTAGAGCTCTAGCCTTGAGAATGTCCCAGGACAGTGCTCAGGCCCTGAGCTCAAGCCTAGGACTGGCAATAAATAAATAAATAAATAACACAACACAAATGCCATATAATAAGCTCTCTCTCTAGTCTGCTAACATGTTCTTTCTTTCATCTGAGGTCATGTTTTAATATATCTACGTGTTGTTCTGCAGAGATCCACACTTTCCACCAGGTGGAAGGGGATCCAGGCTGCTCAAGCAATATTGACTATCCTTACTAGCCACTACCAAAACCCATTGGGGAGAATCAAAACCCCAAGTAGCTCTTGTTTGGCATACCAAGTTTGGACCTAAAAGCAGGTCTCCAAAATGTCTCTGCATTTCTACAGGCCATTTGGAAGTCAATTTTTATCTCCCTCCCACAGCACTCCTCTTGCAAATGTTGCAAATGAACAGCCTGCTCATCACAGTCTCTGGTGAGGAGCTGCTGCCCACCTGGCAATGAATGGTTCTGAGCAGGCTGCCTCCTAACCCACTCTCTGAGGTCTACATGACAGGCCTGGGGTCCATGGCTTGCGAGAGACATGCTTCAAGCCTACCAGAGGACATTCCCCAGGTCTTTTTCAAGTCTTTTTTCTCTAAAATTTCCAAGAGAGAAAAGCAGCTCTGGAAACATTCATACAGTTGCAAATCACTCCAAGTGGAAAAAGCAATGAATATAGAGTCTGATACTGTGACCTTAATCTTTGTTTCTCTAACAAGCTCTCTAAAAAAAAAAGCTCCTATATTCAGCCCCAACCAGCTCCCCTTCCGGTAGCCTAGATCTTCATCAGGTTATTAGGACTCAAGAGAATAAGTATCAACGGCCAAGAAGAGCTTCCATCTTGATCTCTCAGTCTGTGAGGCGCATTTCCTTGTTTCCTGCCAACTGCACTTCAGCTGCACTGACACCACCACGGAATACAGTGTGTGATTACCTCTAAATCACAGAGACTGTAATTGGACATTAAGTTTTCTATCCCTGTTAAAATGTAAACAGAGAAGGGCCTTTATGTTAAGCTGGTATCAGAGGGTTATTTTGTTTTTCTCTTGCTATGAATACACCTTGGAGTCTCCTAAAACATGGGTCTTAACAGTAGAGAAGAAAAGAGGTTATAAGAGTCTCAGTTTAACTGTGAATGTGAGGAGTTACCATTATGAATGGAAAAGGTACAACACAGAGCGGTCAGGCCACAAACCAGGTCTTTACTACTCTCACACTCAAACAAGGAATGTGAGGACTTTTGGTAGAGGGGTGATGCTCCTCCCCCAACAAATTGCCCAGACCATATCCTTTGGGCACAAGAAAACTTGGAAGGCATTACAAGGCTCAGGGTCTGTCCTTGGACACTTCTTGCTCAAGGCTAGCACTCGACCACTTGAGCCTCACCACCACTTCTGGCTTTTTCTATGTATGTGGTACCAAGGAATCAAATCCTGGTCTTCTTCTTCTTCCATGTTAGGCAAGCACTATACCATTAGGCCAAACTCCTGGCTAGCCCTGCAGTTCTTTTATCAAATTACTTTTTTTTTTTTTTTTTGCCAGCCCTGGGGCTTAAACTCAGGGCCTATTCTTGGACACTTCCAGCTCTTTCTGTGTATTTTGGTACTGAGAAATCAAACCCAGGGCTTTGTGCAACGTATTTTCAAATGTAAGAAAGAATATAAAGTTTCAAGGACACACCTATTATTTCTGATTGTCTTTTAATCATATGAGAATATGGCAGCATAAATAGACCATATGTTCGCATTTATTATAATCACTGAAAACATAGAATTGTGAGATGATTAAATTAGAAGGAGCAGGGTAAAAGTTATACTAGAACTATTTGGATTCCCTATTACTCTAAAACTATAGTCAAATAAAAAATTATATTAAAAATCCACCAAATGTTTAAGGTCCTTATAGAGACCTGGCCTATTTTTCCATGGCAATGGAAACTCCTATGTCTGCTCTTGTTAGCCATCTTTAGCCACTTTTCTAGTAACTTTTGGTCTTCTTTTGTGTTATCCCTGACCCTATAATTTGATTTCATTTGGTGTTGAAGCCAGGAAAATCTGGCAATTTGACTTTAATTAAAAAAGACAGAGTTGACATAGCCTAATTTCCATTGACTATATTGTGTTTGCACCATATTAAATATTTCCCCTTCAAATAATTACACTGCACAGCATTTTCAAATATGACTATTGGTGGAAAACAAATTCAGGTCATCAAAAAAAAAAGACCAGAAAGGTACTGACTGGGTAACAAACTGCATAATCCAGGATCACAGAAACTTTGGAAGAGATATATGCCAGATGTTCTTTAGAATGTGAGAAATAAAGGTAAAAATTAGGAAGAGGCAAAAGAGAGAAGAATAAGAAGACAAGGACTTTCTCAGGAAAGATAAAGGAAGAACAAGTAGTAGCCAATGCCTGGGGAATACCTGTAATGCTAGAGAATCAGAAGGCTGAGATCTTAAGAATAGCAATTTAAAGCCAGTTTGGGAGGAAAAAAAATCTAATAGAGCTCTAATATCCAGCAAAATGTGGACTGGAGGTGTGGTTCAAGTGGTAGAGTGCCAAAGGTGAGCAAAAATGAAAGGAACTCTAGGATATGGAAACAAGACCTTTATCTTTTGTGACTGTTATTCTTAAGGTACTCTGTTACTATGTCATTTCTCTTCTCCTTTGTTGCCCTTTGGTTAATCTCATATTATTACCATAACTGACTTTGTTACCTGGTATATTGTATAAACATTTATTTGTTTATTTGAAATAGGAAAGGGAAGAGGGAAATAAGATGATTGGGAGGGGGTGGGGGAAGGAAATGAAGGCAAAAACATGAAAAGGGTATCAATGTGTGAGAAGTAATGTAACTGTAACCCTCCATACATTATCCCAACAATAAAAAAGAATTCAAACCCCTGTACCTGCATGTGAATTTAAAAATCATAATTTTTGAGCCCAAATAATATCTTACTAGTCAAGTTGCTCAAATAAATCAGATGAATCTCTTAAATAGCATCCTCTACTCTGACCTAAATACATACTATGAAACATTTTCTCTTGAAAAATTATTTTCTCCAGACAAAATAATGAGTTAGGTAAATGAACTCTGAACTTCAAGTTCTGGATAAGCATTCTCTTAAAAATTCTTTCATTGCCAGACAGCAGTGGTTCATGCCTATAATCCTAGCTACTCAAGAATCTGAGATCTGGGAATTGCTGTTCAGAGCCCAGGCAAGAAAGTCCACAAGAATCCTTAAAAGTGGTAGAGTGCTAGCCTGGTGAACAAAAGCTCAGAAACTGAAGCAACTGAGTTCAAGTCCCAGAACCAGCACACACACACACACACACACACACACACACACACACACACACACACTTTTCTGTATTTTTTTTTGGTGGGTTGTGGGGCTTGAACTCTGGGTCTGGGCACTGTCCTTGAGCTCTTCAGTTCCCTTGAGCCACAGTGCCACTTCTGGTTTTCTGGTGGTTAATTGGAGTCTCATGGTCTTTAGTGCCCAGACTGGCTTTGAACCACAATCCTCAGATCTTAGCCTCCTGAGTAGCTAGGATTACAGGCGTGAGCTGTCACATCTGGCATATTTTTGTTTTTACTTGTCACATAATAATTAAACTAGTTCTGGGGTAAATATGTTGTCTGGAGACATGCATATCATGTGTAAAAGTCAAAATAGGGCATTTAGTATATCCATCATCTCATCTTATAAATTTTTCACATCTTTGTGGAAGCTGCATCGAAAGAGATATTGTTAGATTCAAATGAACTTCGTAGTTTGGCAGGTGGGGGAGAAGTCAGGGAGGAGGGATTGTGGGAGAAAAACGAGGAAGGGGATAAAAATGTTTGACAAGAAATGTATTATTATCTGACATATCACTGCAACCTCTCTGTACATTACTTTTACAACAAAATTACATTTTGTAAAAGAGAGGTATTGACCAGGAATAGTGGTACTCACTATGATCTCAGCACTCAGGAAGCTGATGCAAGATCTTGAGTTCAAAACCAGGCTGAGCTACATAGCAAGACCTTATCTCAGACAATAAACTAATAAATGAAGATGCATTAACAGCTCTCTTCTATTCATTATGAAATATTCAATACAATATTGTTAACTACACTATACAATGGAACATCAGATCCTGTTCCTCTAATTGCAATTTTAGAACTACTGACTAAATTCTCCCTACTCCCTTCCATGCATTATTCTCAAGATCCCCAAAATGATACCTTTTCTAGTTCACTTTTATATAATCAAATAGACAATTTTCATCATTTTTTTTCCTTTTTCGGTCTCCTTCTCTCTTTCTCCCCCCAAGTACCCAACTCTACGAGACAGGCACAAAAGTTCTCAAACATCTACATATTATGTTATTAAATACAGAAAAGATCAACATTTATCCTCTTAAGGATAATTTTCCTCAAGTCTTTTATTTATTCCGAATCTCATTTCCCACTGTTTATATACATTAATTATCACCAGGGACAAAAGAAAATCTGGGCTTTGGTGGATGGATAGCCTGAATATTAATCTGGAGCCACATCCATTCCCTAGCCAGTCAAGTATGAAGTAGAACTTTCCAGCATCTGACTCTCCAGTAGGCCAGTTTTGAAGGTGGCGCACAGAGGCCCACACTGTGTAGTTCCAGAGCATCCATTCTTGCCAATGCCTCTCTAAGCTTTCACACAAGCTCTTCCAAGATACAGAGACACTGGGGGGGGGAGCGGGGAGGGATGGGTGTGAGATGCATGGTCAGCTCTCTGTATGTACACATTTTTGGTTACAAACAGCAGGCTTCCTTGGCCTCCTCCTGGTCTCTTCTCTGCAGTCTCTCCTTTCCAATCCATCATTTCTGGCACAATCCTACCCAGGTCTATTGTTTTTAATGGAAGGTGCCATCCATAAACGTTACAGAAGTGAGGGACAGCGTGACCACCACATAGTGGTATCCTAGAATTGCCAAGTTTCACTCAAAAGGCATGAATGATGCTATTGCTTATAGAAGGCCAAATGAGCTGGAGATTTCTGGACTTCTAGGCACCTACTGCTTCTGTAGCTCTGCCAGCTCCGCTGCCCTCTCCATGGCATTGGGGCCCACCACACTTAAGAGGATTTACCAAGAAATTATACTGAAAATATTCTCTACCACTCAACTGTTTTGGGTTTTTTTTGTTGTTGTTTTGTTTTTGGCCAGTCCTGGAACTTGAATTCAAGGCCTGAGCACTATCACTGGGCTTTCTCAAGGCTAGGGCTCTGCCACTTGAGCCACAGCACCATTTCCTGCTTTTTCTCGGTATATGGTACCAAGGAATCAAACCCTGGTCTTCATGCATGCTGACTTCAGGCAAGCACCGTACTACTAGGTCACATTCCTGAACACACTTGCCTTTTATTTACTAAGCAAGTTATTAGCAAAACCCATTGGGGGACTTAAGAAAAGTGGTCCTATCTATGCTGCTGCTTCTTCCTCTTCTTTCTTTCTATGGCGCTCTCACAAAGATATTCCCAACCAACTCTATAATAAAATCAGAGTGCAACTCTATTCTCTATTTACATTATAGCATGCTACATGGAGTATATTGTAAAGGCTACAGAGCCACAAGCCTGTGCTCTCATGAGGCTTCCTGAGTTTCCAGTTTAGGTCTCACAATGCCAGGAAGCATCGTGACTAAGTCAATGTCACTCAAATGAACAAATCTCAGATTTCAGGAAGAAAAGAAAATAGTGTGAAATCCTCTCAGAGGTGACCTGAAACACCAGTGTGAGCTCTTGCTGATCTAATCCCCATACCCAAATGCCTTGGCTTATCCTCTACAATGTTGGTAATGGCACATACTTTTTCGTAGTAGATTCCACCACCAACACTATTTTAATTACTACATATAACTTCTAAGCAACTGAAATTGAACTCTTGCCTTTCCTAATCTTTAACGTTCTACTCTTAGCCAGTTGCCTATGGGTCACACCAATAACCCTAGCTCCTCAGGAGGCTGAGATCATAGTCCAAAGCCATCCTGGGCAGGAAAGTCTATGAGACTCTTATCTTCATTAAAGAACCACTCCCCTCAAAAAGCCAGAAATGGAGCTGTGGTCAAGTGGTACAACATTAGACTTGAGCAAAAGTAGCTCAGAGACAGAGCTGAAGCCCAAAGTCTAAACCCCAGGACTCATCAGTACATATACAATATACACAAAAATTCTACTCTTAAAATATGCCAGAGTGTGAGAATAAAGAGCCTTTGCTTGCATGGTTTTTTTTTTTTTTAAGCAGATAGCTGTGATAAAACAAGGCTGATCAAAATGGCTCCCTTCGTTCTATGTGGCTCATCATCCCCCGCCCCCACAAATATCCTCACTGCTCTTGCCACTCTGTTCTATGAAACTCAAAGCATTTCATCCATCACTTCTGATCTGAATATGAGAGTAATTATAAAAAGAAGCCCAAGAAAGCTTGTTTTCTCATTTGGCCATGCAATGACACACAGAAAACACTTTTAAAAGGAAAAGGCCCTCCATCAGACACCAAACCTTGATCTTGGATTTACAGATCTAGAACTATGTACAACAAATGTCCATTGTCTATAAATTACTCAATCCAAAGCATTTTATTATGTCAGTCCATAGGATTAGGATATTTACACAAACTTCAGAGAATAAAATCAAGTTCATATTGGAGTCAGAAACTGAGATCAAACTCAATATTTGCTTTGATCCCATAGTCCCTGCCAAGGTCTTATTAAAATATAGTTCTCAGAAACAGATATGCTGCCATCATCCCATGTACTGGTCCCTGAACTGTTTAGAAATTAATACTTTCTTAACCTATGCCTAGGAAAGCCTAGTGCATGGTCCTCTCTCATTCTACAATTTCTAGAAAAGCCTTAAATTACTTTAGAACCCTGGTTAACATATTTACAACTTAGTAACTATCTGGGAATAAATTAGTGCTCTCTTTTCTAGGTCAGAATTTTAGAAAATATACTAATTTGTTACTGTGATTGCACTGGATTTGTGAGAATTCTGGCTCTCATTGGATGTAAATAATACAAATTTGATTCTCATATAGAATATATAAAGAATTATTTTGTTACTGTCATAAAACTTAGATCTTGACAATACATTGTCATGTCTTTCTTGGTTATCTGATTTATTTATGTATGTTTTGTCTGGAAAACATACATAAATACAGGGCAGGAAATGTGTTTCTTCTTTTCTATCGCCCTTAGTATCCTGGCTCCAGATTATAACAAGAATATCCTCTCAAATTTAAAGAATACTATAATAGAAAAGTTTAACTACTAGCTCTTTCAGGAAAGAAGAGCTAGATAGTTAATATTTTATGGGATCACAGAGTGTATAGCTTGTCACAACAACTCAACTCTACCACTGTGGCATGACAGAAACTATGAACAATGCATAAACAAATGAGTGAGTTTATATTCTGATAAAACTGTAACAAAAGCAGGATGAAAGACAGACAAGGCCTGCAGGACAGTTTGGCAATTTTGAAGCTAAATTATGAAAACCTCAAGAGAAAACAAACTACTACTCTGGCCAGTCACTTTTTAAATTAAAATGTAATTCAACAAGCACAGTTTAAACTGCTCATTAAAGTGACATTAAGGATGAGATAAATGGAATAAAGCCTCTCTCTGTCCAATAAAGTGGTACAATTGTGTACTAGTAAGAAGATGCCCTGATTTCATTCTTAAAATGATAAGAACAAAACTTGAGAAGGCAATTATATGCTATTATCAACAATTGTCAGTTGTTCTTTTGTTACATGAGTACAAAGAAATCAATTGCTAAGTAAATGTCTATCTATTAAAGAATAAACCTCAAAGCTGCATGCTAGTGGTTCATACCTCTAATACTAGCTACTTAGGAGGCTGAGAACAGAGGATCACAATTTGAAGTCCATGAGACTATTATTGCAAGTTAATCACTAGCAAACTGAATAGAGCAAAACCTTGATACAAAAGGTCATATAGTATGACGCTAAATGAAAGGATCTCTAGGATATAGAAACATAAGCCATATAATGAATGATTGTTGTTCTTAAGGTACTATGTTATCTCTCATCTCTTTTGCTGTCCCTTGGTTATCTCATATTGTTACAGTATCTCACTTTGTTACCTGATATATCCAATATATTTATATTTGGTTATTTGAAATTGAATAGGGAAGGGGGGAAAACAAGGGGTGGGGGTGGGGGGGAAAGAAATGGGGACCAAGACGTGTGAAAGGGTATCAATGTATGGGAATTAATGCACCATCTATCTGGCAAATATCATGTAACCCTTCTATTAATTACAATAAAAAATATATAAAAAAATCACTAGCAAACTGGAAATGATGCTACAGCTGAAGTGGTAGTGCACTAACCTTAAACAAAAGAGCGCAGGGATAGCGCCCAGGCTCTGAATTCGAGCTCCATAGAAAATAAATAAATAAATTGACACGTAAAATATTTCTATAGTTAAAAGAACAATGAAATTATTCTATGTAATGAATAATCACAAACATCAAAGCTGTGATTTGTTTGTTAGGACAAACATCTGAATTTTAATCTGCTTTTCTACCTGAAAATAATGCTATATGTTTCCTATTATCTATGCTTCTATGGTTCATAACCTTCATAAAACAACACTGCTTAATAAAACTGAACACATATCGAACAATTAGGGAAAATCTGATTTGAAAACCATTTAATTTCTTCAATGTTGTTACACCTAGAAAACACAGCTCAAAATGTATACACAAATGTTAAAAGGAAACTAACATGAAAGAAATCATCACTCAAAATGCATTTCTGAGGGTTTTATAATCAAGACTAAGATTTCCTGTAGTTGGGCTTAACCCTGAGAAGAATATAATGAAACTGTAAAAAGCCATAACATAACTGAGACAGAGCATGAGAAGGGGTGACACTGTACTTTTTACCTGACTTATGTAACTGTAACCCTCTGTACATCACATTTATAATAACAATTAAAAGGACAAAATATATAATTGTATCTTAAAATTGGTATTATAAGATACATATTAACATTGGTCTCAATGTACATAAATTACCCTCCCCCCCCACACACAGAAGTTCATATATATTTGGGTTTCACAGGATTCCTCCTGAGTTGAAAGCAAAGTCCCTTAAATAGTTCAGTTACAGTGTGGAAGTAACACCAGTTAGGAAGTCATGCAACACACCATCTGTCATCACATTAAAGTAATGTGCTTTTTAAAGATGTTTTAAAAATTGTACCTCATAAGCATCACTAGCAGAAGCCACTGTGAATGGATGGCAGGTGACTGTGGCCAGAAACAGTGTAGCTAAATATGTAAAAAGGAAAATACTGCCATAATTGGAATGCTGATAGCATCTTATTTTATATTTAACAAGGCTTGCCAAAGTGAGATAAAGTGTTAGATTTGCCCTTAATTTATACTCAGCCTAAACTGTCTTTCTAAGTAACCATCACATCAGTATATTTTGAATACATATCATATAATTTTGTTCAAGTTTTTGCCTAAAGAAAAATGAAAATTAAAAAAAACTAAATCTCAACTTGAAATGAGCCATTGTACCTAGGTATAAAGCACGCAATGCCTGCCTGGGTCCCACCTTTGCAAAGTAGTTCTACATCTGTGATTTGGGTTTACTCCACTCAGGCCATCAGCTCCCCCTACCACTTTCAAAACTCCCTTTGTCCTCTGGACAGTTTCTTTCTCCCCATGGACATAAACACATAACCTCTTGTGGACATATTGGACTTAACCTCTCTCTCCAGCAACATCACTCTAGATTCTCTCAGCTTTGTAACTGGCCTGACTGTTGGATCCCTTTCTCAGATCCTGCTTCACTCTGTCCTGGAAAAGATTAAATACTATGTGGCCTTACCCTTGATGAGCTCATGCCATCTGACTTCAGATGGGTCTATTGATCTTTGTGGACATGCTTCTTGAACATACACCCAGATGCTTCATGCAACTGTTGTTCCAGAATCAATTCCTCTCAAAGGTCTCTGCCTCATCTCCTCATCATCAGATAAGCTCCTAATCTGTGGACACCAATAATCTGAGTGTACTTTGTGTGTGTGTGTGTGTGTGTGTGTGTGTGTGTGTGTGTGAGAGAGAGAGAGAGAGAGAGAGAGAGAGAGAGAGAGAGAGAGAGAGAGAGACAGAGAGACAGAGAGAGAGAGACAGAGAGACAGAGAGAGAGAGAGAGAGAGAATGACTAAATCTATTACCTATTCAAGAATCAGTTCTTCTTAATTCCCAAATCTCTCAATGGTGTTTGTACTTTGAACTTCTACTCCCTTCCCTTCTTAACTTCCTCATCTGATTCTCAGATATGAGAAAACATACATGGCTCTCAAGTATGTTAGAAACATTTGTTTTGGTAATCACTGATGTCCTATTTTTTATCAGATTCGCTCTTTTTTAACCAGACTTATGATTTCATTCATAAATAAACATGCATTTATTTATGCCACACTAAGTCCTCTTTGTCTGGTGTTGTTCCCTCTATTTAACCAGTCAATTCTGTGTTATTTCTTTACATTGCCTCCATACTTATATGAGAAGAAAATGAGTGGAAGGGGAGGAAGGAGAGAAGAAGAGAGAGAGAGAGAGAGAGAGAGAGAGAGAGAGAGAGAGAGAGAGAGAGAGAGAGAGAGAGAGAGAGGAGCTCCTCACTCCCTGTAGCTCAAACTGAATGCATCAAATGCTTTACTGTATGTCCATGTTCAAGGTCACAGGCATTTGGCCTTGAATTCACCTCAATTCAAATGCTATACAATTTTGTTTACATACTTGGATGTCACATCATTTCAAACTCAACCTGCTCTACAGCAGAACTCTTTATCCTCATTTACCTGTCCCTAATGCTATACAGTATTCTCAATTATCTTTTTGCTTAGAAACTTGGAAGTTACTTGGCTTCTTGTCTTCCTTGTCTTCCTCTGATTGTACAGAATTTGTTTGCATCCTCTCCATGACATCTGCTTGCCTTATAATTCAGCTTGCCACGATATTGTGCAGCCTTCTTCACCTTGGCCAGTGCTGCGACCTCACCTCAGCCCTTCACGTTCACCTTACACATTAGTAAATAGTGACCTTCCCTAAACAGTGCTAAGACACTAAAAGTAACAAAACCTACAAAGCTATTGGGATTGATTTGGCAGTAAGGGCACTGTCTCTGAGCTTTTCTTGCTTAAGGTTAGCGCTCTACCACTTGAGCCATAGATCCTTTTCTGGCATTTTGGTAGTTAAATGGAGATGAATCTCATGGACTTTTTTTGCCTGGTCTGGCTTCAAGTCATGAGCCTTTTTCCTCATGTTAGCAAGACTGCTATATGCTCCCAGACTTTACATCTTTACTCAAGTCAGGAAAGAAAGGATAATTATCACATTTTATCAAAGGAACAGAAGTATTTCCACAAATGCCATCCGGAAGTCTTCAGCTTGGATAGAAGGAGGATGCAAAGCTGTCAGAGGGAGAAATAGGCTAGAAAGTAGGGAATAAAAATTTTAGGAGGCCATTAGGTCAGTTCATGATACATCAAGCAAAGCAGAAGTCATTTATCAAGGAAAGGGGAATGCCCGTTTTTGTTTTCTTTTTACTTTAAAATAATTTTTACAGTGTTGGGGGTTTAACTTAGAGCCTCAAGCTTGTTAGGTAGGTGCTATACTTAACTGAGCCACATCTCCATGCTTATAATTTTTTTCTGTTCTACCTGTTTTGCCATCTGGTTTCTTCTTTGTTGTTCCAAATACTTGCCAAGCTCAGCTTCACTCTTTTACCTTTTCATTCTTCACCTAGAGGGTCATCTCTCCTCCATTCTCTACAATCACAATTGTATTTCTGTTTCATGCTTCGACTCATATGCAGTCTACTTAACCACATATTCTACACCACAATGTCTTCTTTCTCAAATGAACACTTTCTGTATCCATCATCATTAGCCTTCAGTATTCACGTACAGGTAGTTCTTACAGTCAACAACATCCACAATTAAGCATGGCATTGTTCTTTGTTTCCTATGACTTGGTTTCATTTTTCTATAAGCACGGTAACATCCATAAAGATAACAACCATGTCTCACATTTAACACTGTGGTCAGGACTTCAAAAACAGCACACATTATCTACTTTTTTTAGTCAAGAGATACTCCAAATAACAAAGAAATAATAATGGTTATTTGGACTTTAGTAGCAAAGGTAGTAAAATATAATCCATTCCTTTTGAGAAAACTAAGAAGACCAATAGAGTTAAGTACAAACTGTCAGATAGAGAAGCCATTTTCAAACGTTTCAAATCTAAAGGTTAGCGGCCTAATCCATCTCAGGCAAGTTAGGCAGAAAAAGTCAAGTCATTTATTTCAGAGTTGTTGAGCTATATGAGGATTAAGAGAGCTCAGCCATAACACTGCTTTCAGCCACAAAAGAAAGCTTTGAAAGTGTGTTAATATTATTTCAAATGGGAACTACTTATGCAAGAGATTCTACTCCCCCAGCCCTTACCTACTAGAGTTTTAACAGTCTTGGGACTTGTTTGTTGGCCCTTTGCTTGCCCTACTTATTGAGCACATACAATCCATCTCCCTCTTTGCACTATTGCATAGCCTGCATATATTATGGATAGTTATTATCCCATCTGCCAATTTCTGGGTGTAACTCTAGCAGACAAACAAATGAAGGCTCGCTTCAATTTTTATAATCTCAGATATTTTATCTCAACAAACATGCATTGTAAAGAAACATGCTTTCTCCAACTAGAAAACCTACAGCTTTACCATTCAGCCCTCAAAGTCCTCGGAATAGCAAGCTTTATAATGTTTGCTTCTCATAAGGCTCTTCTGGTCATTGTGAATAACAGAAGTTCTCTCCTTGGGGAATGGTAATTTGGACCTCCCATCTTGGTTTTCCTCCCCGTCCATTACTCCCTCCTCAAGTCTCCCAGAAGAAAAAGAAGACCAAATGGTAGGTTTTGGGGAAAACTGAAAAGAAGACTGCTTTCTCCCACCTTTGTCTCTCTATACCTCATGATAGTTTTAAGGTGGTTGCACTCTCTCTAAGATAGTAAAAAGCAATGGATTTCATTTTGATAAGCATCATTTTATCTGATCATATGCACATAGATATTGAGTCTTTGTGATCCTTTCCTAAGAATACCAACCTTTGGTTTCAGTATGTGAATGCCTAGAGTCCTGTAAAATGTGTCATGTCCCACTGTATTTTTTGGTCATTTGTCATCCAATATGAAATGAACTCAAACAGAAACAAGAGGTTTGAGGGTTTTTTCCCTCTGTTAGTTGTTTTTGTTTTCTTTGCCTATTGCTTTGTGTAGTTTATTTTTTTGGAATGGTAATATGGGGCACAGAAGTAGAGGGACAAACTGTGGACAAATGCAGCAATGATACTTGTTAGACAAGGTGTTGAAAATGAACCTATTACACCTTGTGGATGGAGCCCGGAGTGAAAAACTGAGAGAGAGTTAGAGAAGGGATGACACTGTTCAAAAAGAAATGTACCTGGGCTGGGAATGTGGCTTAGTAGTACACTACTTGCCTAGCAGGCATGAAGCCCTGGGTTGAATTCCTCAGTACCACATAAATAGAAAAAGACGACGGAAATGGCGCTGGGTCTCAATGGCACTGTGGCTCAAGTGGTAGAGTACTACGCCTTGAGCAAAAGAAGCTCAGATACAGTCCTGAGTTCAAGCCCCAGGACTGGCAAAAAAAAAAGAAAGAAAGAAAAAGAAAAAAAGAAATGTACATTATCTGACTTATGTAACTATAACCTGTCTATCCATCACTTTTATATAATCAGTTTAAAAATTACTTTGCTGGGCGTGTTGGCTTCCACCTGCAACCCTAGCTATTCAGGAGGCTGAGATCTGAGGATCACAGTTCAAAAGCAGCCCCAGCAACTAAACACCATGAGACTCTTATTTCCAATTAACCACTAGAAAACTAGAAGCAGTGCTATGGTTCAAGGGGTAAGGTGGTAGCCTTGAGCTGAATAGCACAGGGACAGTACCCAGGCCCAGAGTTCATGCCCCAAGACCCACAAAAATAAAATTATTTAAATTTTTAAAAAACTTTTTAAATAAAAAGCAGTGGTTCCTCCGGAAATAATAACTAGAAAACATGAAACTCAATAAACCATTGTTCAAATAAACTAATTCCTATCTAATGCTTGCCCTAATTTCTCCATCCTTCCTCAACTACAGGGAACATCTTCATTACAAAATAAGATTCAAAAAAGAACATACGTTAGAAAGAAATAGTACAGTATCCATTCTATTCTTGAATTGGGTACTAAGTAGTATTTAGGGTATACTTTCTTGTTCCATTAATACATAAACTTTCATTTATAGTCTATTGTCTCTTTCTAATCTTGATCTTAATGCCACCCCTATGCTTTTTTTGTTTGTTTTCACCTTTGAAGGTATTAGGAATGACTCAGGGCCTTAAGCTTACAAGGCTGTACTCTACCACTTGAGCAAGATTCCATTGGTCATTTTTGAGAGAGGGTCTTGCTTTTTGCCCAGGCCAGTCTGGGCTGTGACCTTACTTGTGCCTTCTCTATTGATGGAATGGCAGGCATGCCCAGCTATTGGTGGAAGTAGAGTTTAGTGACTTTTTTTTTCCCTCTATTGATCTCCATATCCTAAGCAGCTAGAGTTAGGATATGAAACTAGGCCTGTTTCTATATAGACTAAGAAGTAGGCTCCCTTCATCCTAGCAATAAATTACACTCAATTACATTTTCATATAATTAGCCTCTAATGACATGAAGAAGCAATAGCACTTACAGAACCGTAATAATTATCAGAAATGTGGGAACTTCTGAGGCACTTCAAGAAGAGTTTAACCATAATTGCACAAAAATAGAAGTGTCATCTGTTTTCATAATACTTAGAAAACAAAGAAAATGGTACACACAAGCATCTCAAGAGACAAAGAGTCCATTACTACAATAACAAGTAAATTTTAGAAAAATATGTGACTAAACTATAGGAATAAGATTTCAATGTAACAGCAAAAAGGCTCCTGAAAGCCTCTACTGGTATGGAAAATCCTTGCTGCTCAGTGTAAAGTTTGGGTAGATAGAATTTACACTAACTTTTCTGTGTTGAATCTAGAACAACCACATTCAGATCCTAACAAAATCATGGAACCGGAGCCAGGAGTTTAGCCTAATGGTAGAGTGCTTGCCTAGTATGCACAAAGACCCAGGTTCGATTCTTTGGTACCACAAACGTAGAAAAAAGCTGGAGGTGGTGCTGAAGCTCAAGTGGTAGAGCTCTAGCCTTGAGAAAGTCCAAGGACAGTGCTCAGGAACTGAGCTCAAGCCCAGGACTGGCCAAAAAAAAAAAATCATGAAACCTACTCTTCTTGGAAGTGAGGAGCTATTTCTAAACCTCTGACCACACTCTGTCCACACTGCTCTGATTAACCCCATTGCGTCTTGAGTGTTTACCAAAAATAAGAATCTGTAAAAATGAAGCACATGATGTTATTGCATAAGGCATTCATTCAATTATCATCCCAACACATGAAATCTTCATTGTTTCAAAAAATAATAATATATTAGGTGGAAATGTCCTTTTCGTATTCAAATGTAGATTAATATGTTTTTTGACAAATTTATTGTTTCATGGCTCTGTTTCTGGTATTTGTGAAAAAAATCAAGTGAATTCCAAATTTATCTATGAGTTCAGGATGTTTTTCCCTTTAATAAAAGGACTGAAGCAATGTTTTTCTTCTTTTGTTGTTGTTCCATTTTTTACATAACAAAAACATTTCTTTGCTTCACTACTGTTATAAACTACAGATCTCTGTACAAACACAAACCTAATTAAATCTAAGAAATGATGACAAAAGTACACATTCCAAATGTAAAGAAGAAATCTCCACAAGAGTCACTTTTTTTGTTTAGACATCACATATGAGTATGGAGTTAAAATTGTTAAATAACAACTTACTTTAACCTTAAATCATAGTCTATCATGAGATCAAGCCTAAGGAAATTGATACAAATCAAACTTTATTTACTGTACTATTTTTAAGAACTTTTACTATAAAGTAGCAATGAAAATAATGTACTATTAATAAAATAATTCTCAGTCATGAAATCAAATACAGAGAACTGGACTCAAAAGGAAAAGTATACTACTCCCAGAGAGAAATTTCAATTTTTCAGTCTCATTTTTTTGAGAAGGCCCTAAGCAATACCATGGACTTATAATGAAGATAAAACTTCAGTCAAGAGTGGCAAATTTCTGCCAGGCTTGGTGGCCCACTCCTGTAATCTTTAATCCTACCTACTCAGGAGGCTGAGATCTGAGGATCAAGGTTCAAAGCCAGCCTGGGCACAAAAGGACCTGAGAATCTTATCTCCAATTAACCTCTAGAAAAAATGGGAAGTGGAGCTTGGCTCAAGGGTAGGGCAGTAGCCTTGAGCTGAAGAGCTCAGGGACAACGCTCAGGCAAAGCTTCTAAAGACAGGTGAACCTTGCTTCATGAGACACAGACAAAAATCTGTGTAAAATATTTTAAATGTTATCACAAAGTAAACACACATACATGCATACACACATTTTCTTTAAGTCTCCTCTTCACCTCTATCTAAAAAAAAATCCCTTTCTCTGGTATTCATTTAACTAAAAACTTCACAAAAAGAAGGAAATGATGAAAGTTGGTATATCTTGTATCTTAAATATTTAAAAGTAAAGCTTTCAGTATATTCTACTATTTCACAATCTCCACAGAGTCTTTACAGAATGATAATAAATTCCAATTTCTTCAAAATGCATTAAAACTTTAAAAAAAACTTAATTGCTTTGTTCTGAAGAAATTTATGTAGAAAATCTTTTGTACTCTTTTTCCCCATCTGTGATAGTTGTTCCATCCTCACCTAATTTAATGTTATTCTCAGCAACTCACCTTTCCTAAACCTTTCCAAAGAACTCAACTTATTTCTCAAGGAAACAATAACTCTTTATACTTATACTCAAAAGTTACAAGATTATGTAATGTTTAATTATGTTATGTAATTGTAATTATGAATACAAATAGAATAAACAGATTTGGGGGAAAAAATCTCAATTGATTCTTTGTAAACACACAGCTTAGCTGATGGAAAGTGTATTAGAGAGGGATGCCTGCTGACCTCAAGTTTTAGTAAAGGAATGTGGAGAATCACAGAAATGGACATTGGTTAAGAAAGTTTCTATTATAATCTCTAAAAAGCTCTTTTCTAAAGTAGATTCCAGGAAAAACTAATTCCAAAATCCAATGAACAAAAAGATTATGTAGTAAACTAAATTTTGGGAAATTCAAAGTAAAATAAAGCCAACCTGATTCCTTTCTACAGAACACTAATCCCTAAATAATTAATGTGTGTTCAGTTCCCAACTGAGAATAGGCCTACATAACATGTAGTGTTGCTAGTGTTTTCCCAACACATTTGATTCGAGAATTCTTAGGGACCATCTTGTACCTACACCATTTCTTCCTCTCCCATTCCTATTTAAATAATTTACTTTTTTTTTGCCAGTCCTGGGCTTAAGCTCAGGGCCTGAGCACTGTACTTGGACTTTCTCAAGGCTAGAACTCTACCACTTGAGCCTCAGCACCACTTCTGACTTTTTCTAAGTATGTGGTACTGAGGAATCGAACCCGGGTCTTCATGCATGCTAGGCAAGCACTCTACCACTAGGCCAAACTCCCGACCCTAACTTTTGAAAACTTCAGCCTGGAAACTGAGATGTGCTGTTCAAGTGGAACTCTGGGGATAGTAGACTGCCCTGACCAATACTGTACTCTCAGGCCAGTCTTTCACCAGAAAGGTAATATTCCAAAAGCAACAACTATATGTACTTAAGACTCTGAAAATCTTACAATAAAGATCTTTGATGGATTTTTAATTGGTGAAAGTAGTGGGTCACAAAATGAGAAATAAGAAAGGAAAAACAGTCAAAAAATAGAAAAGAATATGTAGAGTAATAGAAGTATTTGGAAGATTCTCTATAGTCTAATAGAATGGAGTAGAAGGGTCCAGAATTAAATTTCCATGGAGGTGGACCACAGGTTTGTTTCCTACATGGTGCTTTTACTACCCATTACACAGTCATTAACATAACACCAAATTAGTTTCAAATAATCATTCCCTCTACATCCCTTCATTGGAATTCTATTGTGAGGATTTTGGAGTTGCCTGTTGTCTGCAATGAAGGGAAAAGAATTCAGCCTGTGGAATACCATCCTGTCTGCCTTGGAGGAATCTTCATGCAAGGTTATGAAACTGACACTTTCTTCCTAACAAGTCACATAAAAAGCTACAGAACTGTTTGAGTGGGTTTTTTTTTTGCCTGCTTGCTAATATGCTTATTTAATAAATTTCTTTTGTTCAGCTTCTTATGTTTCAATGAAGTAACCACTTTTGTTGTTGGTTAACACTACAAACCTCTTCAAATTACCAGGGAAAAAAACCCACAAAAACCACTAAACCCAAATTAGCCTAGCCAGTTCTCAATACCTATATCCAAGGCAGAAGAAATTCTCTACCAATGCATTTTATGATATACAAGGAGCACCAAAAGTCTTCTTTTCTCCCCTTTTCTCTGCTTTCCAGACAAAGTTTCCTTCTCTTACCTACCCAATAACATATTGGAAAAAGCACTTGTGTTAGCCGGTTGATAGTGGCTCACACCTGTGAATCTAGCTGAGATTTGAGGATCACATTTCAAAGCCAGCCTGGGCATGAAAAGTCCATGAAACACTTATCTCCAATTAACCACTAGAAAACCACTGTGACTCAAGGGGTAAGGTGGTAGCCTTGAGCCGAAGAGCTCAGGGGCAGTGCCCAGGTCCAGAGTTCAAGTCCCATGACGGACAAAAATAACAAAAAATACACATTTGTGTTAACTGGTAAGGAAAGCTCTTTCTAGTGTACTTCTTTATAAATATTGACACACACCCACAAAAAGAAAACCAACTGCTTTGTTGGAAAGTCTGGAAAATCCAAACAGATTTTCCAATAGTGGGAAAGCAAGTTATTTCCTTGTCCTAGATATTCAGCTGAGCCTAAGAACAAACAGCTTTCACTGATAGAATTTTGTCCTGAAAGCTGTGTACTGAATGACTAGAAGAAATGGAATCAGAAAAAGCAAATCCAACATTATTAAAAATAGAGACAATAGATTTTTGCTTTCTATGACCATTAATACAATAGTCAAGACAATTTTCATTTATTCATTCCTCCTACATTTACTTGTTGGAACTGAGTTTAACTATAAGGATTTCTTTTCTTTTTATTTATTCATATAATTAGTAATACTAGTATGGACCCTGAGATTCTTATTTTATTCTAGCTATTTCTGCTTATTTTTTATCTTTCAATTGTCTTATAGCTGGCTATTCTGAGCCCCTGAAGATGAACTTCCTATTCTTTTGACATGCCCCTATAATTCTTTGCCTTACTTTCTGGTAAAACAAGATGCTCAATTGGCCAGGAGTTTGGCATAGTGGTTGAGTGCTTGCCTTGCATGCACGAAGACCCGGGTTCGATTCCTCGGTACCACATACCTAGAAAAAAGTGGTGCTGAGGCTCAAGTGGTAGAGCTCTAGCCTTGAGAAAGTCCAAGGACAGTGCTCAGGCCCTGAGCTCCAGCCCGGGACTGACAAAAAACAACAACAACAAAAAAAAAAAAAACAAAAAAAAACAAGATGCTCAATTCATGCCCTGTTCTTTTCTTGCACCATCAAGAAAAAACACTTGCTTCACTTTTATAGGAGAATGGTATTTACAAACCAAGATAATGACGCTATGCTCAGTGTTATTGAATTATCATTGCTTCTCTCAAAAAAATGAGCTAGAAAAAGTGTATACGTGTGAGGGTAAGAGAGAGGGTGGGGCACACATCTATACTGACATAAAATAAATAAAAGCAGTTCATACTGAGATCCAACATAACATGGTTTTATTCCAGACTTCTATTTTTTCATGTACATAATTCCCTTCTGCAACAATGAGAAACGTATTATCATGCATAATAAATGTATTTATTTTCAATCTCAAGGTGTTTCCCCATAAGTTGTTACTTTAAAGGAAACACTTAATTTTATAGTATAGAGATGTGGCAGAAATCATAGTAAAGTAGCCACAAAAAATAATGTAACTAGATATTATATGCCTTTTGACATGAGAGATTAAAAAGAAACAGCCTTTTTGTGGTATTCTTGCCAAAAAAAATGTCTGAATCTAATCATTAGAAAACATCAGAAAAACTCAAAATAACTGGCCTGAATGCTTAAAAAATGTCAAGGTCATGAAAAACAAAAAAATACTGAAGGACTGCTCCAAATTAAAAGAAACTTTAAAAAAAAGGGAGAAAGAAAGAAAAATGCAATTTATTTACCATTCTGTATTTATTTCCCCAACCACAAAAGCTTGTTTTGACCTTTGCAGTAAAGCACATTAAATAAAACAACTTGCAAAAATTGAATAAAATCTATGTTAAACAATAGTATGATAATATTCTAGATCTGATCATTATATGATGATTATTTAAGTGAATATCCTTGTGTCTTGAAATGCACACAGGAATAGTAGGTCATAAGTCTGAAACTTACAAAGATTGGGGGAGATAAATACAACACAGAAACATGTATATAGAGAGCAAAGGGGGTGGGAGGGAGAGATCTACCCAGTGATTCTAAAGCACAGTGAACCATAAAAAGAATATAAAGAGGCTGGGAACAGAATCTACGGAAGTAGTCAGGCTCAAAGGATGCACACTGGGACTCACGACAAGAAGGAAACATTAGACAAATAGACAATCAGGAAAACTAAAAACCGTTTTCAGCAGAAGAGGGATTTCTGACTTCCAGTATTGCATAAAGGGAAATCATTGGAGGCTGGATGGCGACTTATAGTCATGGTCAAGTTTGGACTTAAGAGTGCTCACTAAACCTATGTATATTATAATAAAATCCCAGATGTGTCCTTAAGAGACTTACGCCACACCAGCCTCCAGAGAAAATAATGTCCATAAGTTCTGTTTCATATGAGAATGTCTCATAGCTCTGAACTCCATCTTCACTGTATGCTTGTACAGACTATTCTAAAAAGCCAATAGGCACTGGGCTCCTCAGCGTGAGTTCCTCCCAGGGAAAGCAGGTCCTCCTGCAGCAGGAAATGAGAGCCTCTGTGAGGAGAATCTGCATTCACCAGTCATTTCATCCCACAGGTTTAATTAAGATAAGGACACACACCGAGCTTCATTCTGCTCCTAGTGTTTTGATATGTTGAATGCATTGAGCAGCTTTCAGCCTCTCAAATGAGCAAATTTTATCTTTATGGTTTCCTTGTTAAAATTCTACCTTTGTCCACCACTTACAGAAAGTTTACATCTTCAATAATAAAGCACGTATTTTTGACTTGGAACAGAAGCTGAGAAGAAATATGGGTGTTGTTTACATGTCACTTGCAGACCTTATTTCCACTGGGTTTTGTAAAATTTGGGAAAGTGAGCTAGGGTATCTTAAGTAAAACATGCCAAATCCCAGGTGACAACTTTTAAACAAAGGCACCAAAGAAAAAAATCCTAATTTCCAAATATAGAGTTTTACATTAGATAGGACTGAATAAACATATGCATTTTACATTGTTTTTCAGATATAATCATTAAGATGATAACAATACTATTTTACAAAGGTCTTCCAAGTATATTTTCATTTATTCTTACAAGTTTAGACTAACCAGAAAAAATAAAACTTCAAATCAAAAGCCATGGAAAAGGTGATTTTCATTTCTTTATTTTAAATAAGAACTGTCCTTACTAATAAATATAGCAAGGAGAAATGTGAAAAGAAATTGTAGCTAATATGCTAGATATTGTGAAGAAGAATACACTCATAAAACAAAGTGAGGAGGGTGACAAGGTGAAATGGATAATCATAAAGCAAGAAGTGTACATCAAAATAAAAATGTTAACTATAAAAAATATAATGATGCTTTGAACCATAAATAGGTATGGTTGAATATAATATTACAACCTTGGAAGTGCAAATAAAGAAACCATTCAAACATATAAATAAAATGTGGAAGAAGGGAAGGGAAAGGAAAACAAGATAAATGTATGAAAAAATACACACACACACACACACACACAATCCAATATTTATCTAATGAATGCAACGAAGAAACAATAAAAAGAGAATACAGCCATGGATTTTTCTTTTTACTACTACAAAAGTCTGTGGTATGAAATTCTAGCATATAAATGCAGTAAATTCCCAAACCAAATAGTCATTCATCTGCTTAATTTGAAAATCTAATAATCTAAGGAAATTATACTAATCAACTAACACCTAATTCATTTGATGCTTAGCAAATTTTTTTCATATATTTTTATTGTAATTAATAGAAGGGTTACATATTTGCCAGATAGATGGTGCATTAATTCCCATACATTGATACCCTTTCACATGTCTTGGTCCCCATCAAATTTTTTTAAGTAACATTAGAAGTATTCCTCTATCCACTCCTTGCCACTTTTTTGCCATTTTCTCCAAGTCAAAGACAGACACAATTTCATTTTATCTTCCTGAGGCAATCTCCTGTCACTGGTGACACACAGAGGATTTAATTAAAATGGCAATTAGCATAGGGATTGGAAGGTGTGTGTGTGTGTGTGTTTTGTTCTCATTTATTCTGAGTCTGCTTTGGAAATGTTAATGCCAGTGTGTTTGCCTAATACAGCTGTATCTCAGAGAAAAATGTCCAAATATTTAAAGACTGACTTCTTTTAGCTCTTGGTTTAAAAAAAAAAAAAGGCAGGGGGAGGGGGAATGGATAGGTTTTCACAGTATGTTCGCACACAAACAGATTTGTTCTTAGAAAGTGATTAGGGATATTTTTTTAGACATATATATATTAATTCATCATAGAGACCATTGAGAAAATTTAGTCATTAACTTTTCTTTGCTGCCAAGGAGCAAAATCCCTTTTATATCTCTCTAAATACACATGCAGGAAAAAGCTGAATTGATTGTGGCTCCTTTCTACATGACCAACAAAGGAACTCTACAGACACTATCCCTACATGAAAGAGTATAGGATTTGTGCTCTCAAATTGTTATATTTTATCTTTTATTTTTATTGTCGGGATAATGTACAAAGGGTTACAGTTACATTCGCCAGGTAGTAGGTGCATTACTTCTCACACATTGATCCCCCTTTCTCATGTTTTTGTCCTCATTTCCTTCCTCTACCCCCTCCCAAACATCTTGTTTTCCCACCTTTCCTTTCTCAAATTATTTTTGAGATAATAATTATCTGATTTTAAAATTACCACCTAACATATTTTGGGGTACAAGTATCAAGTAATAATCATTTGTGACATAAGCTACTAAAGGTCTATGAAAGTAAAAATACCCAAAGACTTTCTAATCCAATAGGGAGAAATATTGATAACAAGAATTAGAACATGATACAAGAGAAGAAATAAAACAGGGCTAAGGAGGTAGTAAGCAGTAGATGCTCTCCTGGTATGTGTGAGGTCCTGGGTCTGATCTTGCAAAGTGAATGAGGCACTAACAGGTGGTAAATATTCTATGTAGTTATAGACAATAAAAATCGATCCTCTCCTATAATGCTTCATTTCTATGTAGACATCATTATTAAAGACTATCTGAACCCTTGGTTCATACCTATCAATCCTAGCTATTCAGGAAACTGAAAGCTGAGGATTACAGTTCAAAGCTATCCCCAACACGAAAGTCTAGGAGAACCACTTATCTCTAATTTACCACCAAAAGGCAGTAAGTAGAGTGATACCACAAGTAGGAAGGCACAGGCTGTGAGTAAAAAGCTTAAGGACAGTGACCAGGCCCTGAGTTCAGTCCCCAGGACTGATCACAATCAAAAAGAAATAAAAAAAGATCAACTGATACAATATGAAACATTGTTTTAAACTAAAATAATCTCTTCCACAAAAGATTCTGATAATACTACTCCATAAAATAAACCGAAATCTATACACTGATTTGTCATGTTTAAATCAAATAATTTTTATTAATTCAATAATGATGCAATCACAGAAAGTACAAGATATTTACTACTAGATTACTACAGCAAGTAAGGTAGAGGATTTTGTTTGAGCGTTTTTCAAGGTACCTTCTTAAGCAACTGATAGCTTCTTTGATCTTACCAATTTTTTAACTTTGAATATGTAAAATGAAAAAGTACAGGGATCTTTGGCAGACATCAGTGAGGCCCCACACACTTGGAAAGTGTGTGTTCCACATGACCCTTCTAAAGATATCCTTTTGAATACACTATACGTAAAGTACACAGAACCATCAACAACCAAGCAAGAGAGAGGGTAGGAGGGGAGAAAAAGAGGGAGGGGTAACAGGAAAAAGAAAGAAGTTTCTTGTTTCCATATTTTGGAGTTTGTTTATATATATATATATATTGTTTTATATAAATATGAAGAGGCACTTAGGCCTTTGGACCTTTGAGTTTCCCTCCTAAAAATATCCTCTTTTGGCCTCACTGTATGAGTATAATACTTATACACAATGGAATTTTATACAGCCATTGGAAAGACTAAATAATGTTATTTGCATGGAAATAAATGGAGTAAAAATATTTTTTAAAAAAGAATTCTAATTTCTAGGGAATAAGCTAGGAGGAGCTGAAGTCAGTTCCCCCATTGAATGAGCTGGAATATATGACCATCTCTCCCTTAACAAGTTAACATTGTGACTTTGCTGATAATGCCACACCAGAATGACAATGTGTTAGCCCTGTTCCTAAGAGACGGGAAGATGAGCTTCAGAGACTCCAGTTCTCCCTTGCCCACACGGACACACCCCCTCAGAAGACAGTGCTTCTTGAGAACTGCTTTACATTCCTTCTGATAAAATTAAAAATTTATTAAAAAAAAAGAATTCTAGTATACTAACTGTATAGCCCATGCTTAGCCCATGCTTATTAAGCCACAGTTGTCCACAGTAAAGCATTTATCTCATAGAGCTGTTAAGAAATGATCTTCAGTAATAAATATAAAACAGTGATGTGGCATTGAATGTATAGGAACTGATGAATAAGGGACAACTATGACTACTATTCTCACATGGTTGCTAGTGAGGGGATGTGTGCATGTACATTCAGTTACCACACTGGTTTCACTCAAAGAGTAGGAAGGAGAACCATATTGGACTGCTCAAGGAAGGAATGGCTGTAAAGAATTCTATTACCACCTTCTCTGCTTCCCACATTTCTTTATTATTAATTATTATTATCCTGAAATATTTGTACAAAAGGGTTTCAATTCGATTGCCCCTAGATTTTATGCCACACACACACACACACACACACACACAAAAGAGGTTTAGAAAAAGGAGTACCACTTCTCCTTAGCTCCCAAGAACAGATGTTACACGACCCATGAGATGTTCAGCTTTCTCTGAACTCACTGGGATCTCTGCAATGAGAGGCCTTTCAGGCATATGCATAGACAAGTATCTGACTTTTGCCTCATCTCATTCTAGATTTTGTATATGGTAATTTGAAAGTCTTTTACAGAATGGCAGGCAAGAAGTATCATTTACATCCAAATCACCCTTGACTGTGTTCCATTATATTATGTTCAATGACTAATATGTAACATGTATAATAGTTCTATTTTTTTGTACATATATATATTACATACTTTTATTAAAAAGGGTTTCAATTCAACATGTGGGTTTGTAAGTACAATGCATCTTGGCCAGTGTCACTCTTTTCAACATTCTGCTCCATCTCTCCTAAGGCTACTCATCTCCTCAATTTGCCTGGTTCCATTTTCACATATGTACATTGTGTATTATGACTACATTGTTCACACTTCCTCTCTCCATTTATCTCATCCCCTCCCCTTGACCTCAGCATCCCCTCAATACATAGTCCAGTTTCCTGGTTTTCAAACTGTTAGTTGTTCAAAAGGAGTTACACCATTGGAATCCTACCTATTTTGGATATGTTCGTGTATATATGGATATGGGTCTTTATATGCTTAAGTATATGTTTATAATTTAGGTCTAATTTAGAAAATACGTGTCCTTTGTCTCCTTGAGCTTAGTTTACTTCACTTAACATAATGTTTCGCAGGTCCATACATAATTTTCCCACAAAAGAGATGACTTGTATCATTCTTCTTGATGGGTGAATAATGTGTGTATGTATGTATATATATATATGAGCGAGAGAAAGACAGAGAGAGAAATTTTCTTGACACATTCATCTGTTGAAACATCTGAGCAGTTTCCATAACTTGGCCGTGGTGAAACTTGGCTACAGTGAATAGTGCAGCAATGAACATGAGGTGTGCAAGTGTCTTTATTTGTAATCTTTTGGATAAATGCCCAAGAAGAGTATTTCTGCATCAGAGGAATCTCCAAACTGCCTTCTATATCTCAGCCAGCATCTGCTGTTGTTTATATTCTTGATGAAGGCCAGTCCTCCTGGGGTGAGATGGAATCTCAGTGTTGTTCTGATTTGAATTTATGATGAGATAATGATTTTAATTTCTTTTTATTCCTTCTCTACACATGAGGGGAACCTTTTACTTATTACAAATTTCAGGATCCAAAACTTTGGAATGATCAAATGAACAACACCATCATCAGACAGCATTCTCCACCCATCACTCAGCAACAACAAGGGAGGGACATAGCTAGAAGAATGACAGTCTTTCCAGCAATCATGCAGAGGAGTTCCTCTGGCACTTGTAAATTTTTCCTACTTCTCTGTATGATGGTTTCATGCATAGCCACCAACACATACTATATACTCCTCTACATTTGCCTAAGAAACTGCTTATCCTGTACCTCCATTGTTCCTCAGAGGCACAATGATGATAATACACAGAACTGCCTGCCACAGAGCTGCATTCTGATCCTAAACAGAATGCAATTCTCATTCCTAAAACAGAGAAAATATAATTTCTAGTGAGTGTGCTTAAGAGATCTAGTAGAAAATTTGCGTTGTGAATGTTAAAATTACACTCAAAATAATTATGCTTATAGAGCTTGATATAACAGACAAAATAAAATCTTAACCACAAATACTAGACCTGTACCATGAACAAAAGGAAGAAATGTGACATACCAAATTATTTAAGTTGTCAGAAGCAGCAGAAAAACCTAGATAGAAGCTATATCACCTTCCTATGGACAGAGGTCTTTCAGAAGATGAATTACTCATCATCAGAAACTTCTGGAAAATCTGCTAAAGGTCATGATCACACTGAATAATAAAGTAAATCTCCTTACTTCTTCATTGATATGCTGTGATTATATATACCAAGTGAAGGATTGTTGCCCACTTATGTGTCCATTTAATTATTAAGCATATCTGAATCTACTGTATTACCTTCAGATGTTTGAAAATCATTGTGTACTTGTTTGAAACCTCTTCCTTATAAATAAACTTAAAAATGGATTGTAGGAAGAAAGAGGTATTTACAGTAAAGAATGATTTATTATGAATTTTCTTAAAGCTGGGGAATTTGATGAGAAAGCAGTTAATGCCCTTCTTAAAGGGCAGCAGAAATGTCCAGAAATGACAGTAACCTATTTCTTCTGCTTCATGAATCAGAATCAGTTTTATTCTTATCAGAGAAAAAAAGTCAAGGAATAACAATTGCTAAGGAGATGAGTGGTATGAAGGGTAAAAGTAATTCCTTCTTTCTGTTAAATTGAAAGCAGGATAAATTTTCCTATCAGAGTTTTGACTGCTAATGCTGAATTGAAGCCAGGGAGTCACCATTTAACTGCACACATACCTTCAGAAAATGAGAGACTAATACAATCTAAGTCCTGCCGAAACTGCATGAAATCTAAATAACTTTTACTCTTAAAAAAAATTAAAAAAGACTCCTAAAAGAAATCACTTGTTTTCTTCCATATGTGAATGCTAGATTCAGATCTGTCTATCTGTCTGACTGTCTATTATATCTAGGCGTACAGAATCTTATTTATATATGCATATGTATGTGTGAAAGGCTACAATGAAATCCCACATTTTTTAAGCATATACTAAAAATGGATAACAGAAGGAAGAAAACAGGTCATGAGGATAGATCATTGTGCAATGTGTGAGAGTGAACTAAAGGTGAAGTCAAAATACTTTATATATGTGTATGAAAAGAGAATGAGATTGATTTAGAAAAGTAATAGGAGGGGTGAATCTAATTAAGAAACATTCTTCGCAAATACAGACATGTCTGAAAAAGACATTCTCTTGTACAAGTGATTTATGTTAATAATTAGTTAGATGAGGGACTCCTAATGAGGCTAGGGAAGTTTTATAACAACTGATATTCTCATATACTGTGTCTTTATTCATGTTTGTGAGTATGACTTATTTATAACTTTCTATTTTGAGAAAAACAATCAACTGCAAAACAATCAACTTCCCAGCTCCTTTTTTCCCAGACTTTCCTTAATGTTTAATTTTATGTAACTAGCCTAAAATTATCCAAATTAGGATAACTTAAGTGCAGCATTATTAGTATACCACATACTATCCAATAATATTTGGATTATACTAGACTATCCACGAATCTCTTTTTCTCTTTCTAGGAAGTTCTTCAATGACATAAAAATTCAGTGTGCACATAAATATATATTAAATTAAATGATATGCAATATCTTGTATTACTTGAACAAAACTTCCAGTCACCTAAATACTAATCAATATTTTAAAAATTCACCATTGAGAATTTTATTTTTTTTCAGAACATTTAGAGACTTGAAGTGATCATCACCACTCACTAAATAGTCTTTGGGTTCTTAAAGTATGCATAGGTGTTTCCCCAGGCAATCCAGGGCAAATCCTCCATAGGGAGAGAAGGCAGGTGTGTTGCAATAGCAGTGGACACTGTCATTTGGATCTTGAATGTCCCCCAAACACCTGTGCCTGAAGACTTGATGTTCATGGCGGCATTACTAAGATTTGGAAGGCCGTTTAAGAGACCGAGCCAAGGTCATTGGAGACATGCCACTGAAAGGGATTCTGGGATACCAGCCCCTCTGTCTTCTTTTTCTTCCAGGTCAGGAGGTGAGTAGTTCTGTTTTACTGTGTGCTCTTTGCCATGATATAATGCCTCAAAAGCAAAAGTGATCAAAAAATGTCAAACCTGTAAGCTAAAACAAACCTTTCCTCTTTTTATCTTAGGTATCACAGTGATAGAAAGCTAATACCATCATACCAGATGCACACATTTAAAACTACATTGCATTCCTTACAAATGTACCAAAATTTTAAGTTATATCCAAGCTTACAAGATTTCTTATGGAAATTAATCTGCAATGGTAAATAAACCTACTAGTGGAATAGACATCCAAATTAACTGATTGGCCCATTTCCTTTCCTGCTTGAGAAACACTATTTCAATTTTGATATGGCAGTCATCTCAATCATCAATCAATGGACAACCTAATGAATAAAATATTACATTCTACATAATATATTCTATATACCATATTATAGTGTGAGCTTTCAGAATCAATAATTGAATGAAAAAAATGGATCCCAAACAATGTGTCTAGGGTGTTACATTCATGTGAAAAGGGCAAGAATATTATAAATAAATATATACCTATGTAAGAATGTTCATACGTTTATATTTTATTTATATATTCATGTACATTTGCTTGCAGTTCCCTAAACTAGACATACCAAAAAGTAATTATGAAAATTTATTTTTAAGTAAGAGTAGAGTATGGACAGACAAATTTTCCACATGTATCTTGTTCATTAGCTGTGATTTTGAACCATGCACTAGTTTTGGTCACTAAAATGAGAACAAAAACTTCTAAGATCCTTAAAAGTGCTAAAGAAAAAAATTAAAACAAATGAACTTATTTAGATTTCACATTGAATTTAAAATACCAAATTTTGACCATACAATCCAGTGGGAAATACTTTAAGGACAAAAAGAACCACAAATAAATTTTAAACACTATTTGGTGGTTCTGTTGCTTATAGTACTGGGAGTTTTTAGTTTTTTGTTTTGTTTTGTTTGGGGGGAATTGTTTATTTGTTTTTGTAATTTTTTTGCCATACATAGGGCTTAACCTCAAGGATTGGGCACTGTCCTTGAGCTTTCTCAAGGTTAGTACTCTAACACTTGAGCCACAGCACCACTTCTGGCATTTTCTGTGTATGTAGTACCAAGGAAAGAAATCGAGAGCTTGGTGCATGCTAGGCAAGCACTCTACCACTAGGCCACACTCCCAGCCCTATGTACTTCGAGTTCTATTAGAGTCATTAGGCATAATAGAATTAAGTTAATTAAGGAAATTCATTTCTTTAGAGTTTTGCATGATGCCGCATAAGGAGATTTTTAATGTAAGTATTTTATTTCTAACAGTAGTTGTCTAATACATAAAATTATAGTGTCTGTATAATAATGAACTGAAATGTTTTAAGTGGCCAAGTTAAACTTCCATATATCCTTCAAACTCCCACTCAGTCTAGAACAGCACCCAGTGTCCGTGGAAAGATGGCAAACTTTCTTTTCCTAATCATTATAATAATTTTAAGAGTTTATGTTGTCAGGAGTGGTGGCTCATGCCTGTAATCCTAGCTACTCAGGAGGCTCAGATCTGAGGATTGTTGTTCAAAACCAGCCTAGGCATTAAAATATGTGAGTCTCTTATCTCCAGTTAACCACTAGAAAATGGGAAGATGCACTGTGGCTCAAGGGGTAGGGTTGTAGCCTTGAGCTGAAGAGCTCAAGGACAGTGCCCAGGCCCAGAGTTCAAGCTCCAACAATGACAACAACAAGAAAACGAGTTGATGTTATACAGTGCCAACTTTGTTCCATCATTACCACCTTTATTGAAACCTGTAGGAGCCCAGCATAAAAAGTACTGTACTATGTTGTCTCTCATCTTCTTTGCTGTCCCTTGGTTATCTCATATTGTTATAGTATCTCACTTTGTTATCTGATATATTGAATTTATTTGTATTTGGTTATTTGAAATTTGATAGGGAAGGGAGGAAAACCAAGACGAGTGGGGGGTGTGGGGGGGGAGGGAAATGGGTACCAAGACATGTGAAAGGGTATCAACGTACGTGAATTAATGCACTTTCTATCTGGCAAATATCATGTAACCCTTTTACTAATTACAATAAAAAATGCAAAAAAAAGAAATGTAAAAAAAAAAGTACATCTCCACACCCATCGTGGTCCCTAATTTCAAGAAACTTTGAAAAATATTCTGGGAGTGCTGAGGTTTGGCATGGTGCAATATAAGATCAAAAAGATGTGAACTTTTTTTTTCTATTCTTAAGATTCCCACCAAATTCAGACTTACAGAAGAAACAACCTGAGAATAGTCGGGAACTGAACTTCTTAACTTCAATGTTTTAAGAGTTGATACATAAAACAGAGTCAAATAAGTGCAGGCATTTTATCAGCCACTAATCCTCACACAACCAGGGAGAAGGGGTGATTTTTTTGCAACTTTAAAGTTGAAAAAAAAACTATAAATGAAGGAGGTTAAATGACTTGTTCACATCAAGCAACTAAAGAGAGCCATCTCTGGGATTTGAATTCAGAAGTAATATAACCCCAAAACATTCCCACTAGTATAGTCTCTGTGCTCATCAGTGTAAAGAGCATTGGCATTTACCAAAGGCCAATTCCCAGATTGTTTATGAGCATTGATTAGCTATGAGGGTTTCATTTTGATATGTCCATATATGTGTACCATGTACCCTACTCAGATTCACCCACTCCATCACTCTCCCTTTTTTCCATTCTCCCTTCCCAAGGCAATCTCAGCAAGTGTTATTGTTCCATTTTCACACATATACATAATGTATTTTGAAATGGCTTCCTTTGAAAAGGGATAGCCACATGGGACTAGAAGAGAGAACATCAAAGAAAGCTCCAGGGACAGCAAACTCTTAATGCTTTCATGTTGGAGGGAAACAAAGTTTTCTCACACAAAACCAGTGTGCTTTGTGTGAAAGGCAAAAGAAACACAAGCATGCAGATCGTTTAACTCTTTGTCCAGCCTACTCTCTTATTAATTGGCTGCCACCACCTTGATCCTAAAAAGTGAAAGACTCCATTGATCAGCCAAAACTTCAAATGTGCTTCTGCCAACTACAACCTCTCAATATCTTTCCAAGTACATCTGCCTCCCCAGAACGGGGCATTCATCACTCTTTTACATGGTATTCTACAAGGAATATGAGTACTTCTGAAAAAAAATTCCATTCACCTGTCAGATGATAACATTTTACATAAATGCCTCTTCAACACAGGCAACCCATTGATAAAAGAGGTCATTTTTAAAGTAAGTTCACTTTTGACAAGAAACACACATACAAACACACAGACACACAGACACAGACACACAGACACACACACACACACACACGCACACACACATACACACACACACACTTCAGTTTGTCATTCTAGGTGCCACTACTTGACCATTAAAACTATTTTCAGACTGGTACTCAAAGTTTGGCTCCTATGTTTTAAATAGACTCGATGACATTATGTAGCAAATACAATGCTATATGTGGGTTAAATGAGTTACCAACCATGCAGTGAGGGTACTTAGCACAGTACCATTGCTGCAATAACTACCCTCATGTTTGCAAATATTGTGAGTGCGCTCTGACTCATGTGTAAACTTTGAACTGTCTGTCTCCCATTAGATTATTAACAGTTTATTCATCATCTGTGTTTCCAGTCTTCAAAAAAGCATCTGGCCCACTCCATAAATGTCTGTTGAATGAATAATTTCCATACCAAAAACACCCATAGCCAATGTATCTTTTACTCATCAGTTATTAGCTTACCTGCTTTTAAATGGCCATTAATTATAAGCAACAAGATTTACAACAAATCAGCTAGACTTTGGGCAAATAACTTGTTCTCTGACTTTACAAGACACTATTTTAAGTTATGTGGAGTTTTTGAAAACTATGCTTTATGAGATAATTGTAGATTTTTGCTTGGTAATACATTACTTTTTACATTTATGCTTATAAATAAATCTCCAGTAACACTCTGGCCTTGGGGTTGCCTTAAACTTCTTTTTGTTCACCCTAAAATGAATAGCTAACTACTTTGCCAATTAGACAAACAGAAAGATAAACGAAAAAGAGCAGAAAAAGGACCATCACACATCTATAATCCATTAAGGTTTCAGACTTGAAAAGGTAAAAAGGAAAACACCTTGTTTGTAGTGGAATACGAATCAAAATTCCTTCGTTTTATTTTCCGAGTATGTAAGTGCCAAGGGAAAAGCAGACAATCAGTTCTGGAATACTAAGACTGACTCAAAGACAATGACAAAGAACACAAGAAGGATAAAATCACAGCCTATGGCTTTTCTCACATAAGTACGTGAGATTTAAAACTGTTCTGTAAAAAGGGAATCTTGTAATCACCTGCATTTTCAGAACTGCTGAAGCACAAGGAAAAGCAGTTTGCACAGATAGAATAGCACTGTCAGCTCCCTGTCACATTTTGTCACTTATATTAAGTGGACTGTTTGCAATGGGAATTCCACTTGCACATTTGACTTAAGCCATGAGCCATTCTTTTACAACAAATTTAGCACCTGGATGAAATGTAGGAATTTATTTATATGCTCATTATAGATGCTGCTATACATTCTCTATTAAATACACAGTATCATTTATCAGTCAGCAGAAAACTTTCCAAATGATCATAACAAATGTAATGACATTAACATGAAATTATTAGCAAACACAGTAAAAGGGCCAATACCTTTTGAGAGCTTGCTATATGTGAGGCATGCACTAGTCACTCCTCTGCCCAGAGTAGTACAGAATTCTACTTATTAGAGTGGGATCCTACCATTATGTCCATCTTATGGATAAAAGCACTTATGGGAATGACTAACATCACACTGATCTGAACTCAAGGAGCCTGGAACTGGAGTCAGAACTAAGCTCCTACCTAATAAACCATAGCCACATGCTCAGAATGCCCATCCCTTTGAAACAGATGTCACTTTTCTTCAAACTCAATTAGTCTACCTAAGATGGGAAGAGAGTCATTAAGCTAAGTAATGGCACCATATGCAGCCTACCACTTCGATGTACCACACCACTCTGCCTTTTATAACATAAAGGGGCTCACTAAATGTCAGTATGCAATATGTACTAATATATCGCATGCTCTTCTAGAACTGTGGATCCACCTATATTACTTTACTTACATTAGCATGTGAGTGGTGATCCACAGGCTGAAACAAGAGAAAGGAATTAGGCACAAAGTCTGAGGCCATAAAGCAAGCACAGCTCATTTCTTTACCTTCTCATCACAAATAACACAGAGGTCTTAAGAGAGGTAACAACTGATTAGACCAAAAATAATCATCATGCCATCCCAAATCCCCACAGTAGTCACTAAAGAAAGAAAAGTTTAATGCACACAAAAATATTGTTTCAAAATATTTTAACTATGTGAAAATATAGATTAAGCCCACTGCAATAAAGAAATCCCCATCTGTGCTGGTTCACTGGTTTTTAATAATAATTCATATCAAGCTTCCTTACCTACCTATTTATAGTGGCTCTAACCACTATCCATATTTTTTTAATTCAGATCACTTACAGAATGCTTTCTCAAATTCACTGTAGTTGAACAGAGAAGTAAAACCATTCTAAATATGATACTAGGAAGATGTGCACAGAGTACTGGAGTGAGAAAATGCAAAAAAAAAAAAAAAAAGAAGTAAATGCCAAAATTCTACTAAGAGGATTTAGCCAGACAGAAAGATAAACCTTGAAGGGAATGCAGGAATCATAATAAAGTGCTCACAATGAATGGATAGTAGTGACAACCTTCACTATCCCAGATTAATCTTCACTGTCACCAGATAATTCTAAAAGCAGAAATAATGTAAGAAAAATGCTGGAATAGGTTGTTCTGGACTCTTTCTCCCGAACAATCAAGCCAATGCTACTGTGAGAAATCCAGAAACTGGTTAAAAAACTCTTACATCTCACACAAAGCCAATCTCATTAAAGTCTAATATAAAAATATATACTTGTAAAGACGACAGACAACTTTGAAAGAAGCCAGGTACTAGTGGCTCATGCCTATAATCCTTACTACTCATGAAGCTGAGATCTAAGGATCCCAGTTCAAAGCCAGCCCAAGCAGGAAAGATCATGAGACTCATCCCCAATTAACCTTTCGAAAACCAAAAGTAGAGCTTTAGCTCAAAGTGGTAGAGTGCTAACCTTGAGCAAAAATAACCCAGGGACAGCACCCAAGCTCTGAATTCAAGCCCTATGATTGACAAAAAATAATAATGTTAATGAATATGCAATACAAAAGGAGAATTTGTGTCCATGATGTAAGTGGGAGGGACGGTATGAAAGAATCCTTTGTATGTGGATCCTAGTTATCAGTTTAAAATCGTTATCATTTTAAACTGTTCAACGAAAGTGCAAATGGTACTCATAAAGAAAACATCTACACTACTACACTGTTGGTGGGAGTGCAAACGCGTTCAACCACTAGGGAAACTGGAATGGCAGTTCCTCAAAAGACTAAACATAGAGCTCCCCTATGACCCAGCAATTCTACTACTTGGCATTTACCCAACCATCCAGAAACAAGGGCAGACTAAATCCACTAGCACAATGATGTTCATTGCAGCACTATTTACCATAGGAAAGATAGGGAACCAACCCAGATGTCCCTCAGTTGATGAATGGATCAACAAGATGTGGTATTTATATACAATGGAATTCTATGCTGCTGTCAGAAAGAATGGCATCACCCCATTTGTAAGGAAATGGAAAGACTTAGAAAAAATCTTATTAAGTGAAGTAAGCCAGTCTCAAAGGAACATAGGCTTAGCGGTTTCCCTCATTTGTCATAATCAGTAGAAACCTTGGGCTCTCCTAGCAGAGATTTATAATAGAACAAAACTTAGATACATAAGGCCATATAGTATGATGCTAAATGAAAGGACCTCTAGGATATAGAAACAAAAGCCATATAATGAGTGATTGTTGTCCTTAATGTACTATGTTATCTCTCATCTCTTTTGCTGTCCCTTGGTTATCTCATATTGTTACAGTATTTCACTTTGTTATCTGATATATTGGATAAATGTGTATTTGGTTATTTGAAATTGGATAGGGAAGGGGGGAAAACAAGATGAGGGGTGGGGGTGGGGGGGGAGGGAAATGGGGACCAAGACATGAGAAAGGATATCAATGTATGTGAAATAATGTGCCTTCTATCTGGTGAATATAATGTAACCCTTCTATTAATTACAATAAAAATATGTGGAAAAACGAAAACATCTACAGTATATACAAATATAAAATGGAAAAAGTATAAAAATCAAAATATCACTTCAAGTAAGCCATCTGAACAGAAATAAGAATGAGAAGGAAAGATGGAACAAAAGAACTGCAAGGTAGACAAAAACTTAGTAAAATGGCTATTGAAAGCCCTTCCCATTAGTAATTGTTTCTATGTAAATAAATTAAAGGCATCAATGAAAATATATCACATAGAAAAAGAGAAAAAAATTAGGATCCAAGCCAGGCGCTGATGGCTCATGGTGTAATCCTAGCTACTCAGGAGGCTGAGATCTGAGGATTGAAGTTCAAAACAACCCAAGCAGTGAAGTCCATGAGACTCTTATCTCCAAATAACTATCAGAAAACTAGAAAGTAGTGCTGTGGCTCAATGTGATATAACAGTAGCCTTGAGCTGAAGAGCTCAGACAGCTCCCAGGCCCAGCATTCAAGCCCCATGACTGACCAAAAAATAAAATAAAATAAGATCTAATCTTGTGCCATTTATAAGAAAATAACATACCGAATAATACTTGCAGAACGAGTCACCAGATAGTGCTGGCTTGGCTGATCCACTGTCCATTCATTCACTCATTTGTTTGTTATATGGTACCAGAGTGTGAACACAGGGCCTTTATTGCCAGGCAAATCCTCTACCACTTGACCCATGCCCATGCTTTTTGTTTTTAGGCAGCTTCTAACATTACCCTGCAGGCTGGCCTCAGATCATGATAATCCTATTCAGTTCTCTTTTATAACTGGGTCTACAGAAATGACTACGTCATCGTCCACTTTCTTATTGAAATGGCGTCTTACTAACTTTCTGACCTAGCTGACTTCAAATCATGACCTTAACTGGTTTCTATGTCTAAAGAGTTTGGAATTAAATATGTACAACCATGCCTAGCCATTTAGAGACATTTTCCAAAGAATTGTTTAAAATACATGTGTAGTGGAACTGTGGCTCAAGTAGTTGTGTTAATCTTAAGCAAAAAAGATCAGATTGTAATTTCAAGCCCCAGGAATGGAAAAAGGTGTGTGTGTGTGTATGCCAAAATTTATTAATTAATTTTGAGTATTCAAATTTGGCTATTAGAAAATATTTACCAGACATCTATTATGCAATGGATATTCAGCTAAGCATACAGCCTATAGAGAGTGGTGAAATATGCATGATTCCAATTATTATAGAATCCTGTAGTTTATGAATATTTATCATGTCCTGTGTCATAATAAATTGTTTACTAAGAGCCAACTACTATACGCCAGATAGTAAACTATCCCCTCATTTATTTATTTATTTATTTATTTATTTATTTATTTATTTATTTATTGCCAGTCCTGGGCTTGAGCTCAGGGCCTGAGCACTGTCCTTGGACTTTCTCAAGGCTAGAGCTCTACCACTTGAGCCTCAGCACCACTTCCAGCTTTTTTCTATATATGTGGTACCAAGGAATCGAACCCGGGTCTTCATGCATGCTAGACAAGCACTTTACCCACTAGGCCAAACTCCCGGCCCACGATCCCCTCATTTAATTAACACTAAGAGACCCTATAGTAAAGATGCCTCTAACATCATCCCAGGGGTAACTGAGATCAGGCTCAGCATACATGAAGGGTAGGAGGAGCTCAGTCAGTTTTGTTCCCTAGATGAGTGGATTGAAAGAAGGCTGGAGGGATGATCTTTAGCTAGTTTGGTCTAGATATTAAATTGGTTAAGGTATTTCGTCTTTCAAAATTGCTAGCGTATCCAGTGAGTTTTAAAAGAAAATAAAAGTAGACTTAGAAGGCAGAAAGGTATGGTTTGACTGCTGACTGGTTATATTTTTTAAAATCATAGAGGAATAATAGGCTGTTTAAGCCTTGCTTCAAGAATAAAAACAGGTAACCTACATAAAGATAAAGTGTGGGGACTTTCTCCCCACCACATCTATGAATGGGAGCTATGATGAGATGGCTTCTCTGGCTGTCACTCAGGGTGGGTTCTGATCCTCATGGAGACACTGCTTAGGAGAGAGCACTGTGAACAATGTCACATTGTGTGTCTAGGGATTTTTTGTTTAGTTATTTTAACACAACATTTCTATTGAGGCCTATCTACAGAAAAAATTGCATCTATAGTTAATGTACAACTGCAAATTTTCACAATGCTTTCACAAAATGCACATATCTGAACAGACTCTTTTCTAGACACTCCATCTCCAGGATAATCATCAAACTTCTACCACCATGGTTTCTTCTGTTTGGGAATCTTTTGTGAATGGAATCTTACATACCATCACCTTTCATTTTTGGCTTTTGGGAGCTTTTGGGAGCTGTTTGAAAGGTTTACCTTCATGGAATTGAAGCTCATTCAATGCCATAACTGGAGTTTTCCATTGCATAGATGTATCATATATCTATTTTTCAGTTGATGGACTCAAGAATTGTTTTCCTTTAGGCTTTTGTAAGAAGTGTTGCCATGAACATTTTTAAAAGTCTTTGAGAATATACATATATATTGTATACATATCTTGCAATAAAATCTCTAGATGATGTTAAATAATGTTTGGCATTAATACATACTGACAAATTGTTTTCTAGGCATTGTACCAGTTTACACTTCCAAATGTTTTTAACATCTATAAATTTCTGTCACATCCTTAGTATGTTACACCAGAGTACTACTTAAAGCATGTGAAAAATAGCTGACATAGTATTGAAGTTAGGTTTTTAAGATTGCATAAGACAGAGTCTCATTTTCCATTCATTTAGCTTTGAAGAAAAATGTTTTGATACGTGTCATGATCATGTCAGCTCAAGCAAAGCTAAACTCTGTAGCTTTAGGAAAGTCAGAAAAATGTAGAGGTGGCAGTCTATGGAATCTTGAGTATTGTATTATACTCAAGTTTATGTCCTGATGGGTGAACACCTATCCTTGCCAAGTTTGACCATAACAAAGTACTGATGGCAGTGCTGGCTTTGACAAACAGAACATCATTCTTCCACTGTTCTGGGGACTTTCGATTGGCACCCTGCTAATGGAAAGCCATCCTTTGCAATCCCTTGTCAGAATTCATAGCCTTCTTTTTCCCAGTCAACCTTGGGTGTTACTTAATCACACACCAACAGAGTTACAAAAAAATTTGAGAGTAACTGTAACTCTGTACATTACCTTCACAATAAGATAAAAGTAAATTTAAAAAAATTGACAACACTAATTTTGAATTAATAATGTGGAGGGTTTTTTTTTGTTGTTGTTGTTTTTTGCCAGTCCTGGGCTTGAGCTCAGGGCCTGAGCACTGTCCTTGGATTTTTCTCAAGGCTAGAGCTCTACCACTTGAGCCTCGGCACCACTTCCAGCTTTTTTCTATGTATGTGGTACCAAGGAATTGAACCCAGGTCTTCGTGCATGCTAGGCAAGCAGTCTACCAGTAGGCCAAACTCCCGGCCCCAATGTGGAGTTTTTAATAGTAGACCATGTTGGCTCATGCCTATAATCCTAGATACTCAAGATGCTGAAACTGAAGGATCGCAGTTTAAGGTCAGGCCAAGCAAGAAAGTCCATGAGACATTTGTCTCCAATTAACCACCAGAAAACCAGAAGTGGTGCTGTGGCTCAAGAGATGTGGCACTGTGGATCAATGGATAGAGCACTGGCCTTCAGCTGAAGAGCAAAAGGACAGTGCCCAGGCTGGGAGTTCAAGCCCCATGACTGACCACAAAAGAAGAAAAAAGAAAAGAAAAGGAAAAGCAAAAAGGGAAAAGGAAGGGGGCTCTAAACAATCCTATACTTATATACTACATAATGAATAAAAGAGAAGTTCCTTACTGTAACAGTATAATATAAAGACTCCTGAATTTCATCTTTTTATAATTATTTTTAAGTCTGAAAGCATAAAAAATAAATTCTTTTTTATTGTTGGGATAATGTATGGAGGGGATACAGTTATATTTGTCAGGTAGCAGGTGCATTACTTCTCACACATTGCCACCCCTTCTCATGTTTTTGTCCCCAATTCCTTCTCCCTACCCCTTCCAATCATCCTGTTTTCCCCCCCTTCCCTTTCCTATTTCAAATAAATACACACACACAATATATCAGGTAACTATATGAGATTAACCATAAGGGCAACAAAAGAGAAGGGAAATAACATAGTAAGAACAACAGTCTCACAAGATAAGGCTCTTGTTTCCATATCCTAGAGATCTTTTCATTTAGTCACATCCTATATGACCTTATATACCTAGGTTCTGAGTTATTGTAATCCTCTGTGAGGAGAGTCCTAGATATGTACTAATTATTACAAATGAGAGAAAACATTGAGCCTATGTTCCTTTGGGATTGGCTTACTTCACTCAATATGATTTTTTCCAAGTCTTTCCATTTCCTTACAAATGGGGCAATGTCGTTCTTTCTGATGGCAGCATAGAATTCCATTGTGTATAAATACCACATCTTCTTGATCCAATCATCTATTGAGGGGTGTCTGGCTTGGTTCCATATCTTAGCTATGGTAAGTAGTACTGCAATGAACATCATTGTGCTAGTAGATTTAATATGTCCTTGTTTCTAAACATTTGGGTAAATGCCAAGGAGTGGGATTGTTGGGTCGTAGGGCAGCCCTGTGTTTGGTCTTTCATGGAACAGCCATTCTGTTTTCCATAGTGGTTGAACAACTTTACACTCCCACCAACAGTGTAGTAGTGATCACTCCTGGCCACATCCCCACCAGCATATATCATAATTAGATTTCATGACCATGGCCATTCTAACTGGAGTGAGGTGAAATCTCAAAGTTCTTTTGATTTGTATTTCTTTTATGGTCAGAGATGTCCAGCATGTGTCTATAGGCCATTCTTATTTCTTCTCCACAGAAGTCTCTCTTCATGCCTTTGGCCTATCTTTTAATGGGATAGCTGTTTCTTTGAAGATTTGTTTTGGAGAGATTCAACTTTTTTAGCTGTAGATATATTTTATATATGAAGTCTTTGTCTACTGTATGGCTAGTAAAGATCTCCCACTATGTGGGCTTTCTATTTAACCTTCTTGTTATGTCCTTTACCATACAGAAGCTCTGCAGTTTGATGCAGTCCCATTTATCCAGACTTTCTTTAATTTGTTTCTGGGTCTTTATTAAGAAACTTTCGGCCTATACCAAGGAGACCTAGTGTATCTCTTATTCCATCTTGTAAAGTTTTCAGGGTATCTGCTTTTACCTCAAGGTCTTTAATCCACTTGGAATTAATCCTGGTGCCGGGTGACATAGAAGGATCCAACTTTAGTTTTCTGCAAGTGCTTCACCAATTCTGCCAGCACCACTTGTTGAAAAGGCTGTCTTTCTTCCATTCTATTTTTTGATTCCCTTATCAAAGATTAGGTGGCCATAGGTCTACAGGTTGATTTCTGGATCTTCAGTTCTATTCCATTGGTCCTCAGGCCTGTTCTTGTGCCAGGACCAAGCTGTTTTGGTTACTATAGCTCTGTAATAGTCTAAAGTTTGGTATTGATGTTCCTCCAGCGTTGTTCTTTCTGCTAAGGACTGTTTTTTGCTACGCAGGGTCTCTTATTGTTCCATATGAAATTTTCATTTGCTTCCTCTATTTCCTTAAAAAATGATATTGGGATATTGATGGGTACTACATTGAATTTGTAGATAGCCCTTGGCAGGACTGCCATTTTCATGATGTTAATTCTTCCAATCCAGGTGCATGGGAGGTTTTCCACTTCCTCCATTCTGCTTTAATTTCCTTTTTCAAGTTAAAAAAGAAATATTTCTTATGGAATCTCTTCATGAAAAAAACATTCTTGGAACTGCCATATCTGAGACTCATTTGCTGGAATAGTTTATATTTTTTGCAAGTTTAGTTGTAATTTGCGAAGTGATAAAAACTTATACTCTTGCTTCTTTTAAGATTCTACTCAAAATAAAGGAAGCATTTATTTTACCTCACCCACCCTCTTATAAATCATTGCCCCTGTGGATTAGCTAATGACTATGCTGCCATCATCTAAGTGGTCTGTAGGAACGTGCATGAGCTATGTAAACAGCTTCTTACTATACAGTGTTTATACTATACCGCTCACATAGGTGTTTCCATACAACTTCTAAAACTAGAGATATTACAGCATGTGATGGTTGAAGAAATTTGGGTTTCTAAGGATCTGATATAGTTCTTAAAACCCTTCTCCACTTCATCAACAGAAGTGGAGATCCTAACTAGGGGAACCATTTAAAAGTAGCTTAATCTAATTTATATGTGTAACACTTTTGTGAACATGAACGATTAATATTAGTCAATATAGGCCTAGGACTAGAAGTTCTTGTCCTGATAAATTAATCAAGTAACAGTGTAATTAAAAACTTGAACTAAATTTTCATTTCACTTTATATTCCTGTACATTCAATTAAGCTTTAAACATTATTTAAGGCTCCCATGTAGTATATTTAGCATTTTTTAAGAACTCATATCTGGAAGCCGTTCTTATTTCTATAAATGTTCTGCTTGGTAGCTAGGCTTTTGTAGATACTCAGGAGACTGTTCATTCAAAGTATTCTTTTGCTTTCAAGAAATAATTGAGAAGAGTTCATGTGAAGTTTGTTGAATTTATCATTCATTCAGTTATTTGATGGTTATCACATATCCTATTGCTAAAAACATTATACTTAAATGTTCTGGATGACCTTGTCATTTGATGGTTCTCTTTGAATATTAGCTGTGCTATACTGATATCATTCAGGCTTGCTTTCAATATTAACTCACAAGAATCTGGCCAACCTAGTGATAGAATGTATTTTCAAGTCAAGTTCATGGCATATTATGTAAAGAATTTTTGTGGCCTTGAAAGATTGGCTAGTATAATCATGCTTAAGTAATAAAATTTCAGAATAAAATGAACACTGCTGTAACTCTATTTTCGCAGGTAACATTACAAATTTAGATTCATTTAAGAAACAATTCATCAAGTATTTAAATATATCCCAGTCTCACATTCAAAATAAGTCTAAATCTATCGTGTTATTGGTCAGCATTAATACCCTGTATTCTTTTGTACAAGAGTTTTCTTAGGGGCCGGGAGTTTGGCCTAGTGGTTGAGTGCTTGCCTAGCATGCACGAAGACCGGGGTTCCATTCCTCGGTACCATATACATAGAAAAAAAAAAGCCAGAAGTGGCACTAAGGCTCAAGTGGTAGAGTTCTAGCCTTGAGACAGTCCAAGGACAGTGCTCAGCCCCTGAGCTCAAGCCCAGGACTGACAAAAAAAAAGAGTTTTCTTAATGAAAATAATGAAAATTCAAGTTCTATTTCCCATTATTAAAAAGGTCCAACTTCACCAATGAACATAAAAAGCATGTACTGCTAATGTAACTACTGCTGCTGCTGCTGTAAAACATGAAAGGAAATCGTGAGGCCATTAACACATCTAGAAATAGTCACTTTCACATTCAGTTCCTTAAATAGCTTAGTGAAAAATAAAATATTCAGGAAAGGCAAGGAGGTGAGTTTTCAAATGGCTTTTTTTTTCATTTTTTAAATCTTTAAGTAGTTGTACAAAGAAGTCACCATTCAACAAACTAATGTATGGATACAGTGAATCTCAAGATCATCATCCCTTTGAATTTCTTGTTCAACTTTCCTTCCTTCTCACCCTTCTTACGTCTCACCCACCCTGCCTTTACTTCTTCTCCATCTGTATTAGCTTAATAGCTTCAACTTGGGATTTCCCTGGTACTAAGTGATGGATGCATTTAATCACCATTGCATTTGCAATCAGTGAAGAAGACAGGAAATCAAGACCAATTTACCAGGAGACATCAACTTTCAGCCTCCAAATGTAAGAGGATATGGAGAAGAAAGGTTCTCCTAAAGGAGTTGGAAAGGAGACTGGACCTTATTCATACCAGGAGTTCTCTGGGATGATACTCAAAAATAGCTCTCTTTGCTATTCTTTTTTCTTCATTACAGAATATTTATAGGCTGTCTATTACATTAGACACTATGCCAGATCCTACAGTCTGAGCCACAGGGAGATCATTGTCCTCAGAGGGGCATCATTTTTATATCTGTGAGGGGTTGGTTCCAGGACTTCCCTGGATACTGAAATCTGAAAATGTTCAAGACCTTTATATCATAGGCTCAATGGTTTCCCTCATTTGTAACAATTAGTACACATCTAGGCCTCTCCTAGCAGAGGACTGCAATAGCTCAAAATCTAGGTATATAAGTCATATAGGATAAGACTAAATGAAAGGAACTTTAGGATATGGAAACAAGAGCTTTATCTTGTGTTATTATTGTTCTTAATGTACCATTACTTCTCTTCTCTTTTTTGTCCTTTGGTTAATCTCATATTGTTACTGTATCTGACTTTGTTACCTGGTATATTGTATATATGTTTATTTGTTTATTTGAAATAGGAAAGGCTGGGGGGAAAACAAGATTATTGGGGATGGGGAATGGGGACAGAAACATGAGAAGGGGTATCAATATGTGAGAAGTAATGCACCTACTATCTGGCGAATGTAATTGTAACCCCTCTAAACATTATCCTGACAATAAAAAAAGCAATGCAAAAAAAAGATCATTATATAAAATGAAATGTCATCATCATATATATGTATATGAGAATATAGGATATACATGTGTGTGTGTGTGTGTGTGTGTGTGTGTGTGTGTGTGTGTGTGTGTGTGTATTCTTTCTCTCTCCTCTGCAGTTCTGGGAAATACACTAGGGGCTTCTTAGATTTCTACCCCAATTTGTCTTATTATTTTAGAAGTAGGGTCTCACTTTAATGCCTAGGTACTTTATGCATCCCTCCTACTTCTGCTTCTGATATATCATGAGTGACTGTGTCCAGCCATTATGTTTCTCCTTAGCTGAGTTAATAGTTTTGGACCACTGTACATAGCCGTTGATTGAGATGGAATCTCAGTTCAGGTTACCTTTGAACTGGGGCCCCTGACATAGCTAGGATTACAAACTTGAGTAATCCTACTCCAGTTGCTTATACTCTCTTTTTTCTTTTCTTTTTCTTTTTTTTGGAATTTTATTGTTGGGATAATGTATAGAGGGTTACAGTTACATTTGTCAGGTAATGGGTGCATTACTTCTCGAACCTTGATTTTCTTTTATTTGTTGATTACTTGATTTATATAATTACAAAGCGCACATGTAAATAGTCATTATACTGTAGAGTTAGGTAATAATGACAAGAAAAATGTTTCTGTGTTCAGATATAATGTTTTCCCACTTGTTTTTGAGCTGTAGATGCAAAAACTGCAGATACAGAGGACTGACTGTATTTGCACACTGGGAGAGAAGTTTGTATGTGCTCCAATTCAGAATGGAATTGTCTTTATTGTGAAGGATGAATCAATTTGCTTCTGATGAGCAGCTCTCTTCTTCCACAAATATCAGGATGGTTGGGTATGGATACACATATGTATATACAACTGGGCAGACAACCTGAGATCAAATAAAATCTTGATATAATAGGCTAAAGTTGTCAGATTTATTAAAGAAAAATAAAAGCCACTAAGAAAAATTTGAATTTCAAATAAACAAAGAACACCCCTTTTTTGTGAAAAAATCCCTGAAAGACCTTACAAGAAGGAAATTTCCCTCTAGGAGAACTCTAGGCTACTCAGGAGACTGAGATCTGAACACTGTGGTTCAAAGCCAGCCCTTTAGACTCTTATCTCCAATTAAGTCTGAAGTGAAGCTGTGGCTCAAGTACCAGAGTGCTAGCCTTGAGCAAAAGCTCAGGGACAGCCTTGAGGCCCAGAGTTCAAACCCTAGTAATGGCAACAACAAAAAAAAAAAAGAAAGAAAGAAAAAGGAGGCTGGGAGTTTGGCCTAGTGGTAGAGTGCTTGCCTAGCATGCTTGAAGACCCGGGTTCGATTCCTTGATACCACATACATAGAGAAAAGCCGGAAGTGGTGCTGAGGCACAAGTGGTAGAGCTCTAGCCTTGAGAAAGTCCAAGGACAGTCCTCAGGCCCTGAGCTCAAGCCCAAGACTGTCAAAAAAAAGAAGGAAGAAAAGAAAGAAAGAGAGAGAGAGAGACAGAGAGAAAGAAAGAAAGAAAGAAAGAAAGAAAGAAAGAAAGAAAGAGAAGGAAGGAAGGAAGGAAGGAAGGAAGGAAGGAAGGAAGGAAGGAAGGAAGGAAGGAAGGAAGGAAGGAAGGAAGAAAAGAGAACTCTAGGGAAAGTAGTTGTCTTAATGGTACTTATTTATTCTGTTTGTTCTTGCAACAAATATTTTTAGAATCTGATTTTCCCCCAACCATCTGGAACCTCTGGTGAGTGTACAGTCATATGATAAAGATTTCCATCCTGGGGATTCTGCTACTTAATAAGCAAAACTGCCTCCTTGCTCTGGACTTTGATTTCACTAGTATTAACGTTCTAACTGGAACATTGTGCTCATTTTGGTGATTTTGGAGCAATGAAACAGCGTACATAACATGATTCACCATTGTAACCACTTTTTAGGATATGGTTCGGCAGTGTTAAGTAATATTACTAAATGGGATATTCTTTTCGTAATTTTCTTTCCAGATTATTTTTGTCTGCATATAAAAACACAACTAGTTTTAAGTATTGGTTTCATATTGCATTTGAAAACTACAATTTTTCAAATTTATTTATTGTTCTTATTGGGTTTTTTTAAGGTAACCTTTAGTGTTTTCTATTTGTGAAATCATGTCATTTGAGCCATACACTGGTGGTTCATGCCTGTAATCCTACTCATGAGGCTGAGATCTGAAGACTGAAATTTGAAACTAGCCACTGACACGGGAAGGTCCTCATAAAAAGATGGAAGTAGCTTGGGTGACTAATGGATACATCGCCATATAACAGGCTAGAGATTAAGAAAATACAAACACTACAGATGTGAAAGCAGCACTGTGTGCTGCCTTCCTCCCTGTGCATATACACATGCCACAGGTACGTGTACATGTACACATGTCCCTCACTCTGTACCCATGAATCTAAAGTTCCCATTCATCATTACAAGAAAATCCCATCGGCTGAAAAAAGTAGAGGTGGTATCTGGCTCTTCCGAGCTCTCATTTCCTAAATCAACCTTCCCACAACATCTCTAACTGTACATATATGTTCCCATCCACAACCACCACCTGCTCATCTCTCCAGAAAACTGAATACACATGAAGTTTCCTTCCCAGTGGCCTTAGTTCTCACATTGCATATCCTTCAGAATCTCTATTACTTCCACCCAAATCAAGCCACCAATCTCTCGTGTCCATCCATTTGCCTCAATAAATTTTGAGCTTTTAGCAACTCACTTTATCAAAAAGACTAGAACTGAAAGAAGAGTACTGAGGAAGTATGCATACTTGCATATAAACAAGAATGCTTAGTCTTAATAAGTGTTACTAAGTGTTACTCAGTAAAATAGTACATATAGAATAAGGGTAATCAGCCTTCGGGTTACTCTTTGGGAAGCAGAGGGACCCCTCTTGTACCACCTGAAATCTTACTTTTTGGGCCACAGTGGGTCAGATCTTCTTTCTGCTGCTTTCTTTCTCTACTATCTCCATTCCAAATGGAAAATAGTGGACATTAATGACACGCCTCTTCACTCTGCATTTTAATCTAGTGCTAGTACAAAGATCAAGAAGCCTCTTGATACAGAACAAAACCTGACATGGAATGCAATGGTAAAGAGATCTTTCTTGAGTGTTAACTAAAGAAGCCACCCAGAGCTCAAAACCATCTCCATTACCAAATGGTCCTTTCTGCTACACAGAGCTTCTGCGATGAAGAACAGCATAGTTATATGGTACTAAAGGAAGCTTCACCTGTCATTTCTAATTACTAAAAGCTGACCTCAGTAGGCCACAGGAAACCACTTAGCTGCCATTTAAGCTTCCAACCAAGACCAGGAAAGAGAGGAAGTGGGTGTGGCCTCTGTGGATGATAAGGCTGTCTTGGTACAGAGGTGGAAAGGGGAGAAACACAAGGATGTGCTGTCTTATTGGCTCCCTTCCTCCTATCCCCCCTACAGCAATACTGGAATGTACGGCAGAGCAGATTCTCCGTATTCAGCCTGCACAGAAAAACAACACTAACACTTTACCAATGTCTTCCTATCTTCCTCCCTCTCCTGTCCACCTTGACCCTGTTCACACAAGACTCTTTTGAACTCCAGTGGAGTAGGGACAGATTCTCTTCGGTGCCCTAATGAGACCTAACAGCATTAATACAGCCTTAAAAGCAATCAAAGTCTCCCTTCCTCCATGCATTTCAGCTGTTTTACCAGTACATTGTAGAGGGGTTAGATAAACAGGATGTAGACAGCCTGCATTCTGATACCTAATGATCTGTCTAAATAATTATTTCTCCCTGGGAGGAGCATCACTTTTTCTTTTCCTTAACTGTATTATGTAAGCCTGAAAAGAACATGCTCTCCAAGATTCTGCAAACAATGCTACACATGTAGCATCCACTGGGCAAACTTTTCTCAATTAACAGACTTTTTTAAAAAAGCAGTTTAGGTCTATAGAAAAATGACACAAAGTATTGAGTTCCTATATATCCCTTTCCTCAGGGTCCATAATAGCCTCTATTACTGATATTTTACATTCCTGGAGTATATCCATATTGACAAGACAATGATGATATATTATTATTAACTAAAGTTTAAAATATGGTTCTCTTTGTTGCACAGCTCTATACGTTTTGGCCAATGTATAATGCCATTTTGCCACCGTACTGTAGTACCATGCAGAAGATTTTTCCTGCCCTAAAGCTGCCCTATGCCCCCACCACCACTGGCATTCATTATGTTACTGTCTCCAAAGTTTTATCTTTTTCAGCATAACATACATGTATAATTATGCAGCAGATAAGCTTTACCTGCTAGTGGTTTGGAGTTGTCAATATGCATTTATATTTCTTCCACGTCTTTTAGCATCTTGAAAGCTTGTTCCTTAGATCTTTATTGAACATACTGATGTTAATTATAGCCTAACAACCCGGAATATGATGAACCACAGTTTTAGTTATCACCTATTGGAAAACATTTTGGTGATTTCTAACTTTTGGTGATTATGAATAAAACTTTCTTAAATATCCATGTGTAGGTTTTTATATGAACATACATTTTCAGTGCCTTTGGTTAAAATACCTAGGACTAGAACAATAAAACTATGTTCACAGGTTTAAAATTTAGGTCCATACAAAAGCGCTCAAGACTCAAAACTAATGTGCCAAAGGGCTGCAAGATAGAAAAAAACCAAACAAACAAAAAGTATATCCTCCCTGCAGCACACCAGCTGTACAGCCATCACCAAATAATCTGAGCTCAGTTTCTCATCTGTACCATGAAACCATGGAGACAGTGGCACAATTTAAATGAGAGGACGTACATGAATGTGCACCGTAGCACAAAAGATAAGGCATGCTCTCCTCAACTTCTCCTATCTTCAATTACATACCACTACATGCTTCAAAGACAGCAGCTAAGAGAGGGGAGGGGAAGAAGTAGAAGCTTTCAGGATGACAGAAAGAATTTCTCAGCATGCCTCCTACTATGATTTACAACAGCCCTGCACTGAGAGAAAGGGGAAGAAGCTTCAGTGTCCATAGACTTTGAAGTTGAACAGATCTCCTGGACTGGCCATATTACTAAGCAAAGCCTGTGTTTCACAGTGCTCCAGAAACAGCAGAAATGCCTGGAAGAATGATATAGCTATATCTAAATTTTTCAATCAAAAGAAAGAATGAATAGGAAAGAGAAGAGGGAAAACAAGATGAGAGGAGGGGTAGGGGAGGGAAATGGGGACAAAAGCATGAGAAGGGGTAATCAATGTGTATGAAGTAATGCACCCTATATCTGGTGAATATAACGGTAACCCTTCTATTAATTACAATAAAAAAAGGAAAACAGATACAATGAGAAAAGAGTAAGTTTAAAAAATAAAGAGTAGGGAAGTGGCATTGTGGCTCAAGTGGTAGAGTGAGCTGAAGAGCTCAGGGACAATGCCCAGGCCCATGGTTCAAGCCCCATAACTGACTGCAGAAAAAAAAAGAATAAAATGTGACTAACAAAAGTGGCTCCTGCGTAATCCTAGCTACTCAGGAGGCTGAGATCTGAGGATCATGGTTCAAAGCCAGCCCTGGCATTAATGTCCATGAGACTCTTGCCTCCAATTAACCACTAGAAAATGGGAAGTGGCACTGTGGCTCCAGGGATAGGGTGGTAACTTTGAACTGAAGAGCTCAGGGACAGTGCCCAGGCCCAGAATTCCAGCCCCACACCGACAAAAAAAAAAAAGAAATTGATTTAAAATGATCCTCTAGATTCATAAGGGTTCTTTAGAGAAATAGAGCCAAGTGGAGATATATACACACTTTCACACATACAGAGAGAAAATGAGAGAGGCTGTTATGCATACATGGTTGGTTCAAGCCATATGGAAGCTCAGAAAGTCTACTTTGGCATGCTGGAGGCACAGAGAAACCAGTCAAGAGTATAAAGGCTTATGTCCATGGCGTAAATCCCAGTCCAATGGCAAAAGGAGGGTGGAAGCAAAAAGAGGAAATTTCTCCTTCCTTCCTCTGCCTTGTTTCTTGGTGCTACTGTGGTTTTCTTCTGACTCCTCACACACTTGAAGGATGCCAAACTATCACATCCACGTGGTGAAGGACATACCCTACCAAACCCACCAATTCAAATGCTAGAGTCATTGAGAAATATCCATTAGTTCATGTTGATTATCTTACCAAAACCAAGCTCTAGTAGACTAATTTCAGGAATATTGTGAATCCCATGACAATGTTATTCACACATCCCATTATTAACTAAACTTGAACTCACCAGTTTTCTAAACAGCCTACTGAATTGCTATCTATCTGTATCTTTAAGGGAACACCAGTTTCTGAATGTACACTCATAGAAGTGTTAGTATAAGTGTTATTATAAAAGTTATTATTCATTGGGCCAGGAATTTGGCCTAGTGGTTAAAGTGCTTGCCTAGTATGCACAAAGACCCGGGTTCAATTCCTCGGTACCACATACATAAAAAAAAAAGCCAGAAGTGGTGCTGAGGCTCAAGTGGTAGAGCTCTAGCCTTGAGAAAGTCCAAGGACAGTGCTCAGGCCCTGAGCTCAAGCCCAGGACTGCCAAAAAGAAAAAAGTTATCATTCATATTAGATCAGGAGAATTGTTTTCCTTTTTTCCTGAGTGTATACTTGTGATATCCACAATAATGAGCACCCACTCTACTGCTTTAAGGAGATGTTTAAAATTATACCCAGTAACTACAATTGAAAACTCCTATCTCTAAGAATAGTAACAGAAATTGTATTCTTTCTCTGCTTCTTTCATTTGTCAGTACAGTTTTATGAACAAATAAAAATAGCACTGACTGAAGTATTTAAGTCTAATGTGTCTTCCCAAATTGCATTTTGCTGATCAAAATAAGGTAGCTGAGCGAGCACCCTGCAATGTGAAACTTTATAAGGATTCCAGTATAAGATGATTCCCATAGAAACAAAACAAAATAAACTTTCATTACTCCTTTCAGAAAAATAAAATTTTCCACTTGTAATCTGTCAGCAGCAGGCCTCCCTTTGTACACTTGCTTTTGTGTGTCTCTGCATAACCTGCATAACCTTGCAGAGTTTCCAAGCAGACTTCTCATGAGACTCTAGGGAAATATCCTGCTTAAGAAACATTCTGATTCTCCCCTGTGCAAACTACCCTAAATTGCAAGCATTCATAAAAGCATATTATAAACTTACATTGAGAGGAATCCAGCCCCAAGTCATATCTTTAAAAAAGCAAATTATGTAGCCTAGGAGGCAAGGCCTCTAACAATTCTATACTAACCAACCTAACCTGTGTGGTTTGTCCATTCCAACCAGGAAATTCATGCTCTTCAGTCATATAACTCAACACCACTGTGCCTTCATGCTGCCATTAGCCTTCCCAAGAGAAACTTCTATCATCCCTTTGGTATTTCAGATCCTAGCCATCCTTCAAGACTAGTTCAAATCCCTAATCATCCCTCAGACCATACTGACAAAAGTATCTCTTGCCATAAACGTCAAGACATTGACTCACACAGGCTGGCTGGTCTTGTGTAAAATGTTTCTAATCTTCCCTTCCTACTTCTTCATTTCCTGCTTTCCTAACTCAAAAGCAGGAGACTTTAGCTACCCAAAGGTAAAGTTTCCCATACACACGTAAAACTTCCCATAAATAATTATTGAATGGGTGAACAATAAGAAAAGTAACACCACTTAGCTGGAGACATTTCAATCAAATACTTTATGTATTTTCAATCTCAACAATGCACTAATTACAGTAGTTATTTTTCAAATTATCTAGTTTATTTAATGAGTTTATCTGCTTAGGCTTGAACTACCATAATCCATGTTAGAAATTACACTGCAGAAATAGATGCTAAAAATGGACTTCACACAGTCTATTTGTTGTCTGCCTGACTCCATTCTTTTTTGCCATTCCTGGGGCTTGAACACAGGGCCTAGGCAGTATCCTTGGGTGATCTCAAGGCTAGAGCTCTACCACTTGAGCCACAGAGCCACTTCCAGTTTGTTCTGTGTATATGGTACTGAGGAATCAGTACCCAGGGCTTCATGCATGCTAGGCAAGTACTCTACCACTAGACCACACTCCTGGCACTCCATTCATGTTTTATCACTGCCATAGGTCCCATCATAAATTCCTGTGAACCAAATAAACATCTGCACTCACTCATCCTCAGCATGATGTTCTTTGTAACAGGCAATGCCTATCTAAAATCACCTTAACTCATCTTCCCAGTTCCTCAAAAAATACTCAAAATCATCTACCAGCACCTCTCTTTATACCTCCTTTCTCTTAGATACACAGTCTTCCCAAACATGAGGCCTCCCACAACAAAAAGTACTCATCATCCGCCCAACGATGCACAATAGAAAAAATATTCTACTTCTAAAACTGAAACTTGGTCTTAATACTGAAGTTTGTTCAGAAGGTATCCTCCCATCTACTTAACAACTAGGAGATGCTTAAACTCCATTCATTTATAGGAATGCATGATTTTCAAATTGAAACATGCAACATGTGGTCTGATGTTTAGTATGGTTGGGAAATATTTTAAAATACAGTTCATATGGCACAAATACAAAACAGATAGCAGAGCTAAACTAAAACATTATCTATTTGGTAAAAAAAAAACATGCATCATCTTTTGACTATTCACTATCCTCTTGCTGTTATTTTATTCTCCGGTAGTAATAATAATAATAATGATCTGCCCTTGATTTCAGTTCAAGAAGGGGCTCAAGCTGGGCTTTGGTGGTCCATACTTTTAATCCTACCTACCACTCAGGAGGCTAAGACCTGAGGATCACAGTTCAAGGCCAACTCAAGCAGGAAGGTCCATGATACTCTTACCTCCAATAAACTGCTTAGAAAAAGGCAGAAATGGCACTGTGGCTCAAGTGGTTGAGCACTAGCCTTAAGCACAATAAGATTCAGGGTAGTACCCAGACTCTGGGTTCAACTCTGGGTTCTGTTTCAGGATAATACTACTTGAAGTACTGTACTTCCTTATTTCCTCACTTACAAAGCCTACGCAAATCCAGATCTGGATTACAAAATCCAAAACCTTGCAGGAGCCAGGTAAGTATGCTAAGTGATGGCACAGTTTGACTGGTATAACCGTAAGGAATGGTAGACTGGTAGGAGCCAGAATGCAAATGCCCTTTTCCAAAGAGACAGCTGTTTAAATCCAGCCTCCTGCCACATGGGAACATGGTCCCAGTGTGGTCACCTGTCTAATGTTTCCAAGCTGCTAGAAATCAAGACTTACCTATGATATTAAAAAATAAAACTGTATACAAACCAATGGTATCTAGGTTCAACCAAACACATCTGCAGGCCAGATGTGTACTTAATGTAAATTTATCTGCTGTTTTCTCCTCTGTGCTTATTTGTTAAACTAATGAGATTTTGTATTTTACCCATTTTTTTCATACACTTTGCCAAGATGAAACATCAAGAAAAAGTGATCTAGCAGAGAATATAGAAGTTATGAAGTTACAGGACAGAATCAATTCCCTCTTCACCTTTAAAGTTGTATAACCCTAGGCAAATACTTTAACTTCCTAGAAAGTGAACTTTTTATCATCAATGAAACAGAAATCATTCCAACTCTTCTGACTTGTAAAGCACTTGTGTTGTTTGAATAAAATTGTGTAAATGGAGACATTTTGTAAGCTCTGAAACTCTCAGGAGTTATTATATATTTCTATCTCTTCAGGAATCTAGTCGGGAGAAAAATAAATGTTAGGATGGCAGAATATCACTTATTTGACGAATACAAAAAAAACTTAGCCAGGTGCAGTGGCTCACGCCTGTAATCCTAGCTACTCAGGATGTTGAGATCTAAGGATCGAGGTTCACAGCCAGCCCAGGCACTGAAGTCCGTAAGACTCCAATTAACCACTAGAAAACTGGAAGTGGCCACTGTGGCAACAAGAGTAGGGTGGTAGCCTTGAGCTGAAGAGTTCAGGGACAGCACCCAGGCCCAGAGTTCATGCCCCCTGACAGACAAAAAATTAATTAATTAATTGATTAATTAAAAAATAAAAATTTTGGTTGCAAAGAGTGATGTTTGAAAACAAAAACTATGATTAAACTAGTCTATCCACTGTCCTTTTACTTTTAATTAGGTCTATAAAATGTTAGTTACAAATTATCTTGTAGAATAAGCTAATGATGCCATAACAGGCCTATTTCTAAATGCATCAGACTCTTAGATGAGATAAATCTGGTAACATTCCTGGGCCTTCTCATTCTAGTGCTACAGAGTGAATAAAGACCTTTTTTCTTCCACTTAAACTTGAAGTCCAGATCTGTCTTGCAAATTTAACAAGTCTGTGTTATGGATTACCCAGGAGACAACTACTAAAAAGGAAAGTAGCTACTATTTTTTTAAATCCAAAGGCTTATTAGGAATAAATTTTCAACATGATACTACTGTAGTTGAGGATCTAGAGTATATAGACCCAGCATGTGTGTAAACAGGCTATTTTAAAGGCATTTTCTTGATATTGAAATGTACCTTGTGATTTCTTGGAAATCAAGAAAGCCACTGCTGAAGGTATATCATATATGAAGTTAAAAAAAACTAGTTTCAATTTTTTTTTTTTTTTTGCCAGTCCTGGTCTTGAGCTCAGGGCCTGAGCACTGTCCTTGGACTTTCTCAAGGCTAGAGCTCTACCACTTGAGCCTCAGCACCACTTCCGACTTGTTTCTATGTATGTGGTACCGAGGAATCGAACCCGGGTCTTCATGCATGCTAGGCAAGCACTTTAACCACTAGGCCAAACTCCCGGCCCTAGTTTCAAATTTTTAAAGATAACCATTATAAATTATAAGAAACAGAAAATTAATAAAGTAGTTCAAAAAGCCTTTCTTTGCTAATCAGTAATATGCCCTTAGCTATTGGAAAATTTGTTGAAGCCAACAAGTGAAACATGTTTCGATATTCAAGAAATTGGAAAGTATTCATTTTCCCCAGATCTTCTTAATCTCTACGCTGACTAATAAAAACAAATTCCCAAGTATTCTTTAGCAATGCAAGATCTATGCTTCGATAACAAACTAGCTGAAGCTTCATATAAATATAATGATACTTGTGTTCCAGTTTGGCCTCCCTTGAAGGGATATGAAAGATGCAACTGATAAAATAAAATGAAAAACAAAGAAACACAGTCCAATTTTAACTAGGGGCTGTGTTAGCTAGAGTTCGATGCTTTGTCATGATGAAAATGTACACTGTATTCATCTTTCTGCATATCTGCATGGATTTATGTATTATATTAAAGGAAAATAGATGCATAAATGCAGAATGTTTGCTGGTAGAGGGCTCTAGATATAAACTGCAAAAGAGCCAAAATTCCATCTTCAGACAACATTCATAATTCTAACTCCATCTCTTCAGTCCTCAATGTCAGGCTTTGATCCCTTTAAAAAAAATATATCCTTTTATCTCCTTTCAATCTTCAGTGCCTAACAAAGATGTAACAATGTTAACAAGTGTCATTAACTCCATCCTTTCCATCTGCCAAGTGCTATGCCAATACATGATTTTTTTTTGCAGAAAATGCTTATTTCCCCCTGGAAACAGTCGGCTAGCACTAAGTACTCAGTAAACATTAAGCCAAGGAACACCACATACTAAATCATGTATTTGCAAATTGTACATGAACTGTAAGAGATGAAATGTAAGAGATTTGCTCCTTCAAGTAGCCTCTCCATCCAACAGAAGCTTCACAACACAATGCTA